>NC_056734.1:235728635-235736135 GCF_019279795.1 Protopterus annectens | reverse complement strand
ACTGGAAGAATGCACAAACAACAGGCAGGTTCCCACTACCATGAGAAAGCAACACCAATGCACTTATTTTTGCTGAGGTGGGTAGGAACTTACTACCCAAGTCTCCTAGAACTAGAATTAAGATTAAGAAATATCAACTACTGTCTCACACCTCTGCATTATCAACAGTTACATCACTAGACATTTCAGATATTTCAGAAGAAGACAGCTGTGCATGTCACAAGTCCTTAAAGCCTATAACAGATGTATCCACGCTATGAAATGTTTTAGCAATTTTGTTAATCTTTCTGACACTACACTTATGAGACCAGACAAAAACAAGGTGGCAAGTGTCTTTCTAAAGCCAGGATTGAAGATTTTGTGAGAGCTCTTAGATTGTCCATTCTGAAAAATACAACTATAACCTGGTGGTCACCCTGCTGGGAATGAATGACCTTAGATGTTCCACCTACAAGGAAAAGAAGAAGGACGTGATGAATTTCACTCTGTATTTGAAGAAGCAGGAAAGACATCGACTGAGTGGTATCTTGCCATTTCCAATTATGATGCCAAAATTCAAGGGCAAGATAACTGGCTTCAATAACTGGCTTAATAACTGGTATCATTCTAGAGACATCCAGTATGTGACTGCTTGGGATGAGATGGTTGACAGACCATTTTGCTTTGCAAAGTATGCCTTGTATTTCTCTTACTTTCACTTTTGCATTGTGACTAATGCATTTGCTGTCCCCATAGTACTTTTTCTAGGCAGAGTCAGCCTACTTAACATTTCCATCTAGTAAATTTCAACTGAAGTGGTCTGTCCGATGCCAGAATTATTAGCAAAAATATGCCCAAGCATGGAACCCTCCTCCTGCAACTCAAACACATAAATATATGTATAATGTCAGAGGATTGGTTACAATGTAATGAAAGCACACCCTTTATTCCTGGGTTCACATCTATCATGCATTTAGACCTATGGGCAACCATGGGAGAGTGTCATGACTCCCCCACATCAAAACATAACATCTTGACCATAATTTTGAAATTTTGTAAATTCAAATCACCACAAACAAAAGGTAACTAACACTTCACATCATATATCACACCCCATGTCTCCCACAAGTCATGATTTTATTTATTTATTGAATTTGTTAAACACTGTGGAGCATTGATCGGTTCCGACCATTTTCAGTCTCAGCCTGGATTCTCTAATATGACCACTCATAAAGAGTACATAAGATAACAAAAACATTAAGTGACAGTGAAGAAAATACAAAGAATGTGTGTTATTACGAATAGTACATAAACCAATAAGGTGAGAAGATAACATTACACTGCTATCGATATGCATTTTACTACAAAGCTTGCCTTACATTTAGGAAGAAAGAGCAGTATACATAAGCTTGATATATACAGAAGCCTGAGGTGGAAGAAAAGCAATGGAGACTAGTAATGTAGTTAGGTGAAGGGCAGATAGTAGTTGATTTAGGTTATGTGGCCTGTTGAGTTGCAGAAACATTTGCCTTTATTAAATAGATGAGATTTAGCAGTCCATGGAACTTGGGGCAAGATGAAGTGTCTTATTAATAACTACCTTATTAACTATCTTAATGCCACAACCAAAATCCCTGTGGACCCTAATACATCTATTCTAGTTGACTTCAATTATCCATTAATTATTCTGCAACAAACGAGCACACTTAAAACTACAAATTGAAAGCATGCCCCCTGCTTACTTGACTGTATAAATGTGAACTACTCAATGCAGATAGTAAGCATTCCTACTAGGGTGCACAATATTGTGACATTTGACCTCACTAATATTGTTCTTTTCTTATAGCTCTACAGGTGTCATTCACCATTCTGAAAGCAGCTCTCAAATTTATGATGTTCACATATTGGAGATATTCCACAGACAACACAACTCTCTAAAGATAATCTCCTGAAGGAACTTAGTTACCTAAATAATTTCCACTGTATCCTTACCCAGACTGATCGTATAAATAAAGCCCAAGACTTTAGCTCCAAATTCTACTCTTAGCTGAGTAGTTGAATAAAGAAAGCAGTAGTTACCTGTGCCAAATATTCTGGAAAATTTATAAACACAACCTTATGGTGGAAAATGTATAACTATACAACAAGCAAAGGAAGTTCTATGTTCTTATAGGTGGTCACATACTCTGCATCTTACGTAAGCAGTAAAACATGCTAGCAAAGAAATTTAAGACAGTGAAACAACACAGACCTTATTATGGACTCATAATGGCTACTGATTCCAAAAGTAAATATACATCCTTCTTGAACTTCATTAGAAAGTTAAGAAACAACATCAGATGTTGTTTGGAACTGACAGTGACACCACCTTTTGCTATTCAAAAGTAATAGGTGATATTCTAGCTGGAAAATTTAATGCAAACTTTACCTGACTGACAGTTATAGCCTCCATCATGATTCCTTAACCCCTTAAACCCCCACCAAGATCACCATGGAACAAGTCTTAGCAGCCCTTTTGAAAACACAAAATGCAACATCCTTGGACAATTGACCCTGACAGTATACCAGAAATATATTAATTAGTGTCATGCAACACTGCGGTGGTGGTGCTGCGATAGCGTTGTCGCCTCATAGCAAGATGTTGTGCCGTTCAATTCTCAGCTAGTTCGTCTTCTGTGTGGAGACATGCGTGAATGGGCGTACCTTCGTTGAAGGTTATTTTATTTATTATTTTATTTATTTATTTATATTTGTTGACCGGGAGTGTCCGACTGGACGTAGGTCCATTTTCAGCAGAGGCCCGGGGAGAAAAGCTCCACAGTTAAAATAAAGAGGCAGTAGTTACATTGGATTACATAGCAATTAACAATTTACATAGCAATTACTTACAACATATTTACAGATGAAGAACATAGTACATCAGTAGACAACTAGGATCTTTACTGTGAAGTACATAACAGACATTAACAAATGTTACAAGAAGAAGTTCTTGCTGTATAATAAGTACTGGCTTATGAGTATCTGAGCTTGCTATAATCAAGGTAGTTAGTGGAGTGGAAAGAAAGGTAGTGTTTGGATGGGGTGGGTGAAGGTTGTGCGTCAGGGCTGGCAAACTCGGCATGTAAAAAATCTACTGCCAATCATTAGCGGACCGGAGTTCTGCTGTGGTGACCCCTAACCGAGAAAAGTCGAAAGACAGAAAAAAATGGCCTATTGGAACCTCTATTAAACTCCATTAACTTGAGTCCTGCAGTTGGATTTGTCCCCAAAGCCTAGAGAACAGACATTGTTTTGCTCCTAGGTAAAGAAGTCCAATCACTTCCCTGGTACTCAAAGATTCATCAGTCTTACCAACCTTGTTTGTGAATCTATATCATTTCTGACCTCAACTCTAGACACTGAAAATCTTTTAGACCTAGATTCACATCAGTTTAGCTTTGTCAATGGTAAATCATGCTTCCTTAGTTTTATAGACTAACACTTTAAACGTCTTCACTGTATGTGACTTTCTGTATGTGCCAATCAGATTTCAAATTTTCATCTATAGTTACACCTAATAATTTTGAGAGTTGTACCTTTTTCTATGGTTGATTATTGGCTGATATAATATTAAAAGAGTGTTTCAAGGCAGATAATTATTTGGGGGTTAATAATGTCAATTTGATTTTCTTAGGGTTGAAGATCAGACTTGAATTGGTAATCCAGAATTTGTCAGATAAAAAAGATGTTTGGGTAACTGTTTAAAGGTTTATAAGGCTTGTTGCAGTGCAGAGGAGAGTGTGGTCATAGGTGTACTGCACTATGGTATTTTAATAACTGAGTGGAACTTGTTTATAAGTATTTTAAATAAAATTGGACCATGAATCAAGCCTTGGAGGATGAGTACACAATAACATTAAGATGGAATTAAATGTCAAGTGTCAGAACACCGAACCTTAAACATTGACATTTTGACATGTCAGTGTATAAGGGGAAATTGAGAACCTGCATTGCAGGATCATGATACAGCAAGGAATAGGGAATTGGCCATTTTCCTGAGGTAGTGCAAGGAGTTAGTATTTATCAGGAGGTGGGAGGCACAGGGGGGCTTGCCCCCTGTAAAAATGACTGTTTTTTTCATGTTTGACCTTCTGACCACCAGTGTTATGGCACTCAACATTTAGAAGGTTGATCTAAAGACATGAATGCCTTAAGGACACCTACAGGAACTGGAAGGAAAGTTGAGAAGGTGTGTTGCTGTTTTACTGCCTGTTGCCTGTTTCTAAGACAGCTGTTGAACCAGGATAACATAAGAAAGGGGAGGCTTAAAGAGGACATTTCAGTTAGTAGTTAAGGAATACAGACAATATCAAATGCTTTGGATAAGTCTTGAAAGATGGATGAGATTATGTGACCTACATTTTTATGATGACTGATTGTTTTAGTGAAATGCAGAAGGGTGGCTGTGGTGCTATGATTTGTATGGAGACTGGTAGACCAGCTGCTCTGCTGACGTTTTGATGTTTTTACCTGCTAGGTCATCTGCAGCTAGACATATGGCTTCTAAGTTTTACAGATATTTTTTGATTTTTGAGGTAGGGATAATTTTTAAGGATAAGGATATTGTGAGGTCATTTTGCCTAGCAGGTATGAACCGGTTGCTGAATTGAGCCATTGGCACTGATATATTAATATTTGATGGTGATGTTGCGGTTGTTTGACTATGGTGAAGAAGAGTTTTAAGTGATGCCCAGAGGAGCTTTTGGTTATGTTGGTGCTTTTCCTGAAGGCTTGCATAGAAGGTATACTTGTCTGTTTGAATATGGGATTTGATATAATCTCTGAGCTATCCGATGGTTTTGTTTTGACAGTTGCTTTAAGATCTGTTTGGTGACAATTGCACCCAAGCATTATCACTGATGAGCTTAAATTGTTTGGTTTCTTTTGTTACCAATAGTGCTGAGTTCGATTTTTATAAATTTTGTTCTAATGGAGCCAGTTTATTTGGTGTATTTAGAACTACTTTGCTAAATTCTGAGACTGCTTTCTGTAGAGGCAGTTTTTAGAATATTCCTGTTACATAGCTGAAGCTTAAAAATAAAAGTTTCTACTTGAAAATTTTTAAAGTTGTGTGCCTAGTTGTGTGTGGCTATTGTTTTGCTGCCATATAGCAAAGGTAGGAAGATGATCACTGATGGTGTCTAGTAGTAGGCATCCACTGTGAAGTGAGCCTGGGCATAGCAAGGGTGAGTAGAGTGGAGTAAACCTAAGCAGGCATACCTCTCAAGTGTACCTCATTACGAGGAACGTACCTCATTTGTGGTCTTAAAAAGTTCATGTTCCTCGAAGTTCCTCAAAGTTCCACATTGAAAGTGTCAGTCACACATGCAGTGTTAGAAATTTTTTTAAGTGAAATCCATGGTAAACAGAAATTAATCATATTAATTCATTAAAGGATCTTCTTTATAAGTAAAACCAGCATATTTTAACCATCCTATGACCTTCCTAGCGGAAGTTGTTAGTAAGCCATTAGTATACGTTCCACATTTTGCCCATTTGTTCCACATTATGAAGGCGAGTGTTCCTCATTTAGGAGATGGAAGGTTGAGAGCTATGTAAGCAGGATGTTTTACAACCTGAGATCTGTTCTTACAAAATAATAAAGAGAATTTGAAAAAAAAAAAAAAAAACACAAGTTTATAAATAATCTGTGAATTTAGGCCTGACAGGGAAACATTTGACATTTAAAATAAGCTACTATCATTTGTCTTGGTTGCGCTGCAAGGGTTACTAAGTTATCCAGAGGTGAGACAGATATAAGGAAAGCCCATGTAAGCTCTTCAGATAAGATGAAAAATAATTTACTAATACCTTTACAAATTCAAAGAGGTGGATAATAGTATAGTGCACATAATGAGTTGCTGTGCCAGCATGTCCTTGGATACCCTAGAGTGATTAAAATGGGACAGAGGATGGAGGGATAAGGAGATCTAGTATTTTAAAGAAGATGGTCAGTGCTGTTACTGTTTTTGACGCAATGCCCTGTAGGGGTTTTGATATTTTACAAAGAAAAGTGGGAAAGTGACAAGCTTGATTATACCTGCAAATAACAGAGGTTATGTAATACCTGATCAGCTGTTTAAACTCATGGATTATAGAATTATTGTTATTATTTATCTATATATAAGCTCAAAATAGCATAATCAGTTGATTCAGATATGTTTTACTGTATTTCACAGCACAAAAAAATACAAAAGAAGTATATTCATTTCAGAAGCGTTGTTTTCAAAGGAAATTTGAAATGTTAACTATTCAGAGAAACAGATATTAAAAAGAAAATTAAACAAAAAAAAAAAAGAAACATCCCTAGCAACTTTCATCTTTCTGTGCAACATATAGTTTTCATGATTTTGTGTGACAGGGAAGAAACTAATCTTAATGAATACAAAGTGCCAGAAGAAATAATATTCTTTCATGTGTAAATTTTGCCAAAAGTTGCATCCATGCCTCTAGTTTTGTGAATGTTCATATAATGTGGTTTGTTCTTTGACATGGAGCAGCTTTAAACAAATGTGTCTTTTCCCCATACAGAAGCTGAGGAATTACATTCGTTGTTTGGAATTTAGAGAAATACAGTAGGTGGGCCTATGTTGTCATGCGAGGGCTGCACTAGTGATGTCATGGGGCGGGGTTTCTCATGCTGTTACAGCTGCAGTAATGTGATCTCAATCGGATCAGACACTGGGCACATTTCTATCAGCAGCGGCTGGTGCTGCCACAGCAAGTAGAAGTCAGCAATGGACTACCTCAGAGCATGTTTCCTCTCTGCCTTTCTTTTAGCTGTATGTATTCCAATAATCAGGGCAGTGGAGACACAGCCTTCACCCATCACAAAAGGTGAGAAATCTGTTTTTTTTTGCTATCTGGAGTACCTTTCTGGTGGCTGATGCTGTATGTTTCAGTGCCAGAACAAAGTTTCTTACTAAATCTTGGCATAATTCAGGATTATGCCAATTAGAGATGCATATTTTGGAGCATTTAGTGACTTCAAAGGAGCTTGAACTATTAACCTTTCCCTTAGCTAGTGAAAGTTATGCACTGTATTTAGTGTACTTTTCTTCCAGTTTCTTAAATGATACTAGCAACAATACCAGCAGAGCTTTTCTGTGTGTGTTTTAATACAGCCCGGTATTTGAGTTAAATAAAGAAGCCAGGAAAGTATTTCTTTTTTAGATATAGAGTTAAGCTTCTTCATTAAATTCCTTGAACAAAAAAATTTAATTTAAAGTAATACATGAATATTTTTTTAATAAAATAAAAGATGAAAAACAGATGTCACATTTCTGAGAGAAGCTAGAATCTTTATATTAAAGTGTCCTTTATCTTTGTCCCCGTGAACAGTATGAGGTGCTTTTCAGTCTATGAAAGGCCAATTACTACTGTAGAAGGAATGTATTTCACCTGTACAGGCACCGTTACTTTCTGGTTTACACGCTGACTTCCCCACATCCTATTCTTAGTGTCTGAGCTCCACTTTCAGTC
>NC_056734.1:235661135-235723635 GCF_019279795.1 Protopterus annectens | reverse complement strand
TTCATAGGTTAGTACTAAGCTAACTGCCCTTGCGAGCCATTTTAAGCTTAGCCAATTATCCCTTGTGAGACTCAAACCCTGCACCTTGTGTTTGTAAGGCAAACACTGTAACCATAGTTATGCTTTAATGGCAGGTGGGGGGGGGGTCCTTAGGTCTTTTCAATCCATGAACCGGGTGCAGAAGCAACAAAAGTACAAGAAAAAGATTCAAAAGCCATATTCCACAGATTATGCAAGTATACAAAATCTGGTCATACAAAGTTTGTATGAACCGAAGTCTTCTGTTGTCCAACAATGTAAAACACAGTTTGTTTGTTTGTGTCTTTCGGCTTTTCCCGGTTAGGGGTCGTCACAGCGGGACTCCGGTCTGCTAATGATTGGTATCATTAAATAGTATGTAAGGCTAAACTACAACAGTGTTTATTCAGTGACAGCTCCAGGAGCAGATGCAACAGGAGAGTAAATCCTCTCCTTTTAAGAGCCGAGGCTTAGTCCTGGAGTGCTAAAATTAGAGAAAGTAAGTTACTGTACAGCTAACAGTATAAAAAGGTGTCATCATTGTCAAACAAATGAAAGTCCATCTGTGTGCTTATTTGTGCATGTGTGTGTATACTTGTGTGCATATATGTGTGTGTGTGTGTGTGTGTGTGTGTGTGTGTGTGTGTGTGTGTGTGTGTGTGTGTTTGTGTGTTTGTCTGTCAGTGTTAATCACTGCGAGGCAAACTGACAAAATAGCTTCTTCACCAAAAGTAGCAAAAATAGTGCAACAAATTAGGGGATTAGTGCTTACATAATGTTTAAACATACTGATAAATGAAAACTAAAGAAAATGAAAAAGTGAACTGTTAAAGAAAAAAAACAGTGTTTTAAAAATATCTGTGCATTTAACATTTGAAACTTCACCTAGCCAAAAAAAGTTAGATTTTTTAAAAGTTGAAATTGAAAGTTTCTTAACATCAGCAGTCACATGCAGTTACACCAGCTCTACAGAAACCACCATTTTACAAACTAAGGCGTACATAAAAACAAAGCTTATGAAGTAAGTTAAGGATTAAAAGATTACATCACCCTGAAGTAAAGGAAAATTGGATAATCTTGGCAAAAATTTGTATTTCCTCTGCCTGCAGGTAGTATGATAACTGAGTTAATATTTCTAGTACGATGATGTGAGGCTGCAACCATCTATTGTAAAGATGATGGAAGGAGAGAATGGTCAAGTCCTGTAATATATCAGATTAATATGAAATAAAAAAAGCATACTCAACATTTCAATATTCAGACGTATTAGGGCCCCCTTCCATTGTTTATATAAACAAATTCTAAACACTAATTTTTCTTTGTAGCTGGTGTCCCATTTCATGTAGCAAATGGCTGCACTTTGCATCAGGGTTACTTAGGACAAGAAAAATATTAAAGAAACAAGTAAACAAAAGTAAATAGTTAAATAGATAATGGTACTAAGTGTTTGTACAGCAGAGGAGAAACCCGAATTGTTAATGCATGTGATTTGTATCATTCTGGGTCACTATGGATGTGCATTCCTTATTTACTGTGGTGAGTTCCTACAGTACATATTGACTTATGGAAAGCAACATCACTAGAAAGTGGGGACTAGGGCTATGTGATGTGGAAATGCCTGATACTCTGGCATGCCCTTTTCCTTGCAGAGTCCAGTGCCCATGCTGGGTAATCACTGCTTTAATCCTTCCTGATATTGTATCAGCCTCCTGTTGCTCAGCTCTGTGATATGTGCATGGCACATACAGCTGCTGCACACTATCCCTGTGTACATATATCAGGCAGCAGCACACAGAGTGGTGTACAGCAGATGGGGGATTCTCTAAATGAATTACATCGCTCAGTCCTGCAGCCCTGACATCCTGCATGCTCGAAGCTGTTACACACCACACAGGGCATCTGTGAATCTGGCTAAATGTAATGAAATACAACTTTAAAAGTGCAGCGTGAGCTGGAAGCATACCTCTTAACTTCTTAGAGCAAGAAATCTGGACAAAGGCCCAAAGCCAAAATAGGGACAATTTTTAAATAATGCTCTTATAAACTTAGAAAGTAACAGGCTTTGCTTTAGCATGGAATTTCTGAAGGGTATGAAGTCTGAAACTCAAATATCTGTCATTGTTTTCTGTCTTCAGTCTTTACTGATTTGCCAATAATTTGCCTGAAAAGAATTTTATGAAAATTCGGCTAAAATATGAGACAGAAATATGGACATTCTGCAAAAATCCATACAGTTGAGAGGTATGAGAGAGTTGCTGGTGGAAAGATTGCTTATCTAATTGGCATTAGGGCATAGTTAGTGTAAAACTTGCTTTTATCTAATTGCATGTAAGCATACCGCTCAACCTCTTAGTGCAAGAAATCTGGACAAAGCCTAAAATAATAGGGGTGGGGACAATAGCCCCAAAATAGGGACAGATTTTAAATATTAAATCACATATTTTATGAGGAACAGATCAAGAATTTGAGAGAAAAATCTGGAAATTCTGTGAAAATCTGGACAGTTGAGAGCTATGTGTGTAATCCTCACATTTGTGCAAGTATTGGCTCACTTATCCAGAGCTGCTCACTGTTCAGCAATGACGCCAGTGATGTTGAAAGATTTTGCTAACTTCTGAAGCGATCATTGTCAAGACAAATGAATTTAAGTATCATTTGCACTTGCATTGCTTGTTTACATTATACTGTGAACAATTTCTGTGCGGTTTGTTTTTTGCACTTATTTAAAGTTTAAAGTGGCATTTCCAAACTGCTGTAACGGCAGTTGTTAGCATTTAAATATATTGTATACGGTGATTTTCAGCTAGTTTTAAGCACCTGTTTGTAGTTCTTTAACATTTAGGCTCCAAATTCTGCACTCTTGTGGCAGAAGAGTGTTGATTTCACCTATCTGATCCGGGAATTGCTGGTAGAAGGCTTTTTTTGTGCTTACACTATTGGCCTTAAGGTATAGTTAGTGTAAAATTTGCTTTTTTTCAGATTGTATATAAAAGTTGTGCTTGAGCGAAGCTGTTCTTCACACAATGGCAGTTGGTGGTGCCTTGTATTTATACAATCACCACAAGTTGAAACTTCCCTATAAACACTTCCTCAGAACTTTACTTCAGTCTCTCAGTAGTCACGGGGCAACTATTTTTTGTAGTGAGCAGCATTTCAACATTTAGATAGACTATTTAGGTTACATGATATTATTACAGCACCCAGGTCTATCGCTGCTCAAATATCATCTGTTGTGAGTGCTATGCAGCGTCACTAATAGCTGTGTATTACACCAAGGAAGCACCTATCCCTGATACAAACACCCTCCACCCATATCCCTTGCAAGTACATATTAGGACCTACAACCATAGGTAGAAACTTTCCTACTATCTCTGCATCTAGTTTGATGGATATGGGCATCCTGAGGCAATGTAGCAATTGCCTTACATACACTAACAAACACTCCGTTCTCAAACAGATAAATACAGTATGTGGAAGATGGAGTTACATACTGACACTGGAGGACAGACTCTCAAATACTAACACAAAAAGCAATGAACAGGTTGTCAGTAACTTGTACCCACCACTCACTGCACCCACAAAGAACCAAACAGATTGACCCATGTATGCGTAGATGTTCACATGTAACTTATCCAAACCTCAAAGTTCTCAGAAATTCTGCATGCACACAAAAAAGGCAATTCCTATCACAACACATAAAGTCACATCTCATTGTGTCTCAACTACCAAGCGAATAAGGTGAAACCCCCCACAGCCTAATATTTTGGTCTCCATTGTGAGAGACACTGATGTCCCTTTTACCAGATGGATAAGAAGTTTACACTTAGTTGGCTGTTAGTGGCCAGTATCTGCCAGATCACTCACCACCAAGTACCAGTATGACTCAGTCATAGTCCATGTGTGAGTGAATGACTTAAGGCGTACCTCCTTTGACTATATGAAGAGAGACATGATTGAACTCTCAGAATATGTAACAAAGGAAGGTATGAACCTAGCACTGAGCAGCATTCTACCATCTCCAAGGATGATGCCACAATACCAACAGAAAATGATTGACTTTAACAAGTGGCTTAGCTACTTGTGTCATTCCAAAAGGATCCAATACTTGTCAGCCTGGGAGGACATGGTTGACAGGCCATGCTGCTTTGCCAGGGATGGTCTTCACATGTCACCACTAGGCTTTCAGATATGAACCAAAGCATTATCTCCCTGTATAGTGTCTTTTTAGGCATTGACAAACAGACAAACCTTTCAGCATAGCACAAGCTATTCAAGACGACCCAAAATTGTTACTGCTCATTGCTAGGAATATAAACAAGAAACTGCACTCCTTAGAAGCTTTCCTAACCCTGGAGAATGCTGACATCTTCACAGTTACTGAAGCATGGTGCAGAGCCATGGAAAGCTCTCCTGCAGTGCATGGCTATAACACGATTCATACTTTCCAAGCACCCACTGAACATGAAAGAGTAAAAGGCAGAGGTGTATCTATCCACATAAAAGATAAGCACACCTCAAGACTGGACAAACAAGGTACCATGCTTGAGCTACTCCATGTCCAACTAATCATGGGAAAATGTATTACTGTATTCTTGCTAGCTATAGGTCCCCTACCATGAATGAGGAAACCTACACATTGTACCTGAAGTTACTTGAATCACTCACCATCTAGCTAAGTACCATAGTCATGGATGATTTTAACTATTCCTCCATTAACTGAGAGGCATGCATGACCACTAACATACAGGCCTAAAGGTTTATTGACTTTGCAAACTCAAATACCCTGAAGCAGATAGTCTGCAATCCCACTAGGGGAACAAATATTCTATATCTGGTACTCACAAATATGAGAGAGTGCTTCTGACCCCAACAGTGATGTCCACACTGGTAAAATCAGATCACAAAGCTGTCTCCCTTAAAATTTAAGATAAAACTCCACCCCCCCACCTAACCCCCAGAATTTTTAGAACTTTTCCAAGGTAGATTACCTATTATTAATTGATGGCATAACTACTTTCCAAGCCCCGCCAAATCCAGAAGACACAGAAGCCTCTGCCGAGGCATACACAAAAGCCATGTATGACCATATAAACAACTGCATAGAAGTGGCAGTATCAGATTGAAATAAACCCAAGTCAAACTGCAAAAACAAACTACCCTGGTGAGCCCTTGTATTAATGGGCTGAAAAACAATAGAAAGAAAATCTTGTCAAGAAGTAAAAGGAAAATCACAATGGAGCAAAAAGCCCCTTATTAGTCTAAACAAGCAAATCAGTGAACTTGTCAGGTCTTTGAAAGCAGACTTTGATGTAAAAATAGCCTCCAAACCTCAGGATAACCATAATTAATTTTTCAGTTATGTCTGTTGTCTTAAGGGCAATGCCCAACAATGTCTGGAATAGGGCAACACCCAACAATGTGTGGAATTAGTTGCAGTCGACATCACTTATACAGCCAGAAGATATAGCAAACCTGCTGGCCAATAAATTCAGCTCAGATTTCAGCTCCCCATCACCCCCAATTATTCTACAAGAAATACCCTCCACCATTCCCCTGCCAATTATCACCAAAGAACAGGTTGTCAATGCAATATCTAAAGTTAAAATCACTGCTTCAATGGGCAGGACAATATGCCAGCTTGAGTCAGTACCTACCAGGCCTATTAGTGTCTCTATGAAAACATAATCTCTGGATGAGCATTGTCCTGATAGAATGGAGGACAGCAACAGTCATCCCTCTGTATAAAGGGGACCATCAACTGAGCTGGGAAACTACAGACCCATAAGTTTGACTAGTCTTATTTGTAGGACCATGGAAAAAAATGATCATGGACCTAATAAATAATGACATAAGAAATTTACAAACAGTGGACTCAACCTAATTTGGCTTTGCCAAGGACAGGTCATAACGACTAAATTTGGTGGACTTTTTTGAGAAAGTCCCTAGGGACATGGATGAGGGTAAAACAGTGCATACCATCTACCTTGTCCTGACCAAAGCATTTGGCAAAATTTCCCACTCAGGTATTATAAATAAACTCTCAGAACTGGTCATAAATCCCTACGTCACCAGACAGATAGCCAATTTGCTCATGGACAAGACGTATGGTTAAAGTGGGTGAATCCAGATCCAGCAAGAGGCCATTTACTAGTGGTGTGCCACAGGGCTCAGTGCTGGGACCAGTCCTGCTCAGAATGTACTTCTCTGAAATCAAGGCTAATGTGGTAGACCTCTGAATGACAAAGTTTGCTGACAACTGCAAGATGGCGGGAATCACTGAATCCTCTGAAGATGTAGATGTTCTTCATAAGGGTCTAAATCAGACAAGTTATTGGTGGCAGAGCCATCGCCTAAAACTAATTGCAAAAAAATGCATTATCATACTCCTTGAGAAGTCAAATACCCCGGCAAATTATGATGTTAATAGCACAACCCTAAGAGTAGACTCAGGCATGAGAACTCATAAGTTACACAGATAGATAGTAGCCTGAACTTTGACTGCCATGTGTCCCCGTCCTCAGTGGTGAGGAAGTCCTTTTTATGTAGCACAGCTTATAAGTAAAGGTATGGCATCCAGCTCCAAAGAAGTTATAATCCCAGCTGTACTCAGATCTCATTAGACCAATAATCTAGTGCAATGCACCATTTGGCCTGTACTTGATTAGGCATTTACAAAAGCTAGAGTGACCTCAGAGATTCCTCACAAAGAAAATACAGCATGTAAGCAACATGTCCTATATAGATAGACTGAAAGCCCTATCCCTTTACTCTGTCTTCTACTGACTGTTAAGGGGTGACCTATGCCTAACCTACAAGGCACTCACAAATTCAGCCCTGATGGAGCTGCTACACTTCCCCAAGATGATCTTGGGATCTAAATCTAGACAACGACTCAAACAAAACATGTTGAAGGAACAGATATATGTCTGAAGAGATTACCCCTTCTTTGGAAGAGGCTTTCTATTTACATTAAGCACATCCCTTCCTTGGCCGTCTTCAAATGCAGTTTGGATCAATGAATGGAGAACCACAAATTCACACCTGGAGTGGTGCCTATGTCCCTTATGGACATGGCGTACAACACTCAAGGAACAGGCACGGACCTATGCCATCCTCTTGCCCATAAGGGTCATATATTGGGTAAAAGTGGGTTATGTTGGCTAGATTTGTAAGGGCTCTTAAGCCGTTAGCTTAATAATTTCTTATGAACCCGTGAGGCAAAAACATTGCATACTGCCTAACCAAATCTGGCTAAAATATTTGATACTATACCCCACTTTGTCAATGTTAATAAACTTATGAAACTAGGTATAAACCCCTTTATAACATGCTGGATATCTAGCTAGCTGACTGATAGGACCTACAGTGCTAGAATCAGTGAGGCCACTTCCACAAAGAGGATGGTCACCAGTGGAATCCCCCATTGTTTTGTGCTAGGCCCACTCCTTTTTGGCATCTACTTCTCTGATGTCAAAATCAATGTCAAAGGCCTCCGGCTAACCAGGTTTGCAGACAACTGCAAACTGAGAGAATTTATTGAGTCCCCCCAAGGCCATGGTTTAAAACTCAATGGCAAGAAATGTGTTACAGTACCTTTTGGGAAGTTGGTCTCCCCAGATAACTATGTCAACAATAAAATGCCACTAAAAGTTGACCACTAGACAGGGATCTGGGAACACATGTAGGTAGTGGCCTAGCCTTTGTCCAGTGTATCCAAGGTAGCAAGATAATCTTTTAATGTTGCTCAACTTTTAAGCAATGGCATGGAATCTAGGTCCAGAGAGTTCATCATGCCACTATCCTCGGCCTACATCAGAAATATCAGAGTATAATGCCCCTTTGATGTATGTACCTTACCAGACAAATGCAGCAACTGGAACATCTAGAAACATTTTTTACAAAAAGATTACAAGGGGTAAACACGATGTCCTACACTGATTACCTCAAAGCCCTGTGTCTTTACTTGGTATCATACAGACTTCCAAGAAGTGATCTTTACTGGCATAGAAGGCATCCCTGGACCCTGTTTTGATGAATCTTTTGCACATCCACAAAACAGACAGCATCTGTACTACCAGATTAAAATACCTACATTTTGCTTGCAACATAAATATGATATGTTGGAGAGACAGATACATTTCCCAGAAAATTCTCATTCTATGGAACAGGTTCCCCATCCATGCTAAGCAGAGTTCCTTCCTATGCCTGTTCAAGAGCATCGTGGACCAATGGATGGGTAATCAGAAGTTTACCCCTGGTCTGGCACCTACATCTCTGATGGAGACAGGCAGTCAGTAAGTCACCCCCTATATAAATCAAATTTGTTGGTCAGATTTGGGGTGCACAGCTAGGCTTGTAAGGGCCATAGCAGTCATTATCATAGTATACACCTATGAATTTATGAACCTATAAATGTCTAAGAATGACTGCTTAACAGGGAGAAAACTTTTTCCTCAACCCTTAGTTTTATTCTTGTTCATTTATGGTATCAGTCACAGCTGAGAAAGCAACTCAGACTGAAATGGCAGGAAACTTGGCTGATTTAAGCTGTGAGTGAATGAAGAAAAAAGAGTTGCAACACCTAACACAAGTGTATCTTACTAAAATTTAATTTAGACACAGCAGGTCATAAAAGAGAGAGCTCATTAGTGGGAGCTTAGAAGATGAGAAAGAATACAAACAGGAGAGAGAGTCAATATAAAACAATGTACTGACACTGTTTCTACAAATTTTGAAATTAACCAAGTAATTTAGAGTAATTCCATCCTGAATGAAAGAACAAACAACCCAAGGAGAAAAAGTATTAAAAAGTTATCTCCTGAGGACATGAGTACAAGAAGACGGAGAAACATTAACTAAAAAATAAAAATAAAGTCACATCAGGGTGTCTAAGCACCAATTCAACATAGAGCAAATAAAAAAAAAAATAAGAGTGACATAGAGAACTGAATAAAATGGGTCTATATCATATGAGCGAATTGCACAGATTGCAAGCGCTCATAATATCGAATGTACCGGACCTCTAAGTGCTTTTTCTGCGATCACGGTACAGTGAAGAATGGGATATTTGCCCTTTCCTCACTTTAGTGCGATGTCGGAGTTGGAATATATATTTACCGGCCGGTGTGGGGGCGCAGCCCCCCACAATAGGAAGTTCGAAGTCCGGTACGTTCAATATTATGAGCGTTTGCAATTTGTGTGATTCGCTCATATGATATAGACCCAAATAAAATATCTCTAACGGGTAAATATCCATTTTCCAGTGTTTGGCCATGGTGATCATTTATTTCTGAATTTAACAACAAACAGTTATGTAATGTTGGTGTGTATTTGTTTACAAACATTACTTTGGTTGCATCTGAATTCCATGGTGGTGCAGCGTAGCATTGTTGCCTCACAGCAAGAGGCTCTCCTGTTCGATTCTCCGCTTGGGTTGGGAGGGCCTTCTGTGTGGAGTCTGCATGTCCTCCCTGCGGTTGAGTGGGCGTTTGAAAGACATGCATTGAATGGGCATGCCTTCGTTGAAGGTTGGGCATTGGGCTGGCAACTCGACACCATAGAAAACAACTGCCAATCATTAGCAGACCAGAGTTTTGCTGTGGTGATCCCTAAAAGACAAATAACAACAACTTTGGTTGCATCTGTCTCCATTCTTACGCTTCACATATGTCTTGTTTTGTGTGAGTATACAGTTAGAATGAGTTAATGTTTCTGTGACAAGAGAAGGAAGGAAAAAGAAACCATATAAAATGTTATGAAGCAATTCATGTGAACACTTCACTGCATTATGTTGCAAAGGTTTATTATGTTCTGTGCTATCTGTTGTAAAGAGTCCTTTGCACCAGAAATGGCACATGCCATATTTTATAAATCAAAGTAACTCACAATGTTCACATACAGTATTTCTTTAACCGTTAAAATAAAACTAATTTTACAGCACATGCAAATCTCTGAATAATGCACCCCTCAGAATGCTGCAGTTACAAAACTGTAACAGTATGGCTTAACTTTAAATTACAGACACAATAATCTGTATGCTAGTAATTGTGGCATAGGAAACACTGAGTTACATTGCTTGTTTTTTTGTGTTGTATGGTAGAACACAGTGTACATAAACAAAACATTTAAATTGCATTCCCTGTTACCAGCAGGTCTCAATGAAACTTCAAACTGCCTGTTCATGTATGCACTTCGCAATTTTAATCTATGGGTGGTCCCATTGACATTATTAATATAGAGAAGCTATGTACCTAGTACAGATCAACATCCAATGTCTCTCAGTGTGCTAGATTAATGTAGTAAAGAATGCAAGTTATATTGTCAGAGTACAGGAGAGGATGGGGAGGGTGTGTTTGGTATAGAAACAACTATATTTAAAACTGGTAAGAGAAAATTTACTTAACAGAAAAGATGGTAAATAGCTGAAATGAATTTCCAGGTATTGCAGTAAGATACAAGGCAATGTTAGGATTCGTAAAGGCTTGTGTTAGCTGGTGAGGGCATGCTGCAACAAATGGAGTACAGTCATTCTTTTCATGTACCCTTAGGTATGCCTGCATTTTCCATTACACCGCTAATATAGATTAAGAATCAGCATATTTTGTGCACTTTCAAAGGGTAATAGTTTACCATGTTGTATAAGGATGTGCAGTGTCTGTCAGGAGTTTACAGAATGCTATTCACACTGCATCTGCGTGTCTGGATATTTCTAAAGGAGGTTGCACTTTAACACTACGCCTTATTTTGTTTTGTATGGAAATACAGACTTTGATTGTATAAAAGATTTGTCATGAGTTGAATGTATTCATTTCTTTTCATCCTGAAAAAATTGCAACATTAGAATCACTGCTTTATTCTTCCCATTCTGCTCAAGAAGCGTCTTATGTCTTCCATCTGATTTCTTAGATTTTCTCCCTTACTTTGTTGCATTATGTATCAGCTGGGAAGATATTGTAGGTGTTTAGCATTTAGTCTGTCAGCTAACTTAAGCTATGGATCCTTTGCACTTGCCACTTACTTGCATTAATATTGCCTTCGAAAATTAACTTCATGTAACACATATAAATGGATAATTATTTATGTTATGGAGTTAAGGAAAATGCTGAGTATTATAGTTGGGTTATATCCTGTGTATTGTTTAACTGACTAATTGTCTTAAGAGTTGTCTTCTTATAAATAACTTTAGCCCATGGCCCATCTACCTTCTTTCTTCGAACCACAACCTTGTCCTGTTCTTGTGCATCTTTTCACTTAAAAATCTTCTGTTTTTCCAATGCATCCAGATGTAAAATTGCTCATTGCCTGCTTTGTTTCATGACAATTAAGCAAGCTAAATAAAATATGCCTATAAAGTGGTTGCAAAGCCTTATTTTAGCTACCCTTGATGTGGGAAGCAGCTGTCTTAAATGAACAGTACATGTTTATATCTGTTACAAGAGGTTCACTTGATTTTTTTTACTGCTGCTTTTTATGTCACCACAACAGTGGTTATGATCTCAGAGATTACTATTCAGTGGTGTCCTGCACACCTTTTAGCTATTCTGATGTAGGCATAACAGTATGAGTTTTGCCATAATATTTAGTTTTCGTTCTCCTAGACTTTGTGATCTTCTTAAAAATGTAGGCTTATGTAAAGCTGCCTGCATTAATACAAAACTTTTCTAAGCCTCTATAAGAATTACTTATCAATAATGATTTTGGCTTGTGTGTCTAAGAACCTTTGATTCTCAAAAATATGAATGCAGACCTTTTTCTGGCTCTTTGTTATGCTTTCAAAAGACCACTGGTATGATTTTAAATGGTTTGAGGTTGAGGGGTATGGTGCTCTTACAAAATGGACACTATGAAGAACAGGCATTTACATTATGGTGGACTTCTCATCCTGTTTTATCACTACAAACATTGTTTTATGATTTTAAATTAGATCACAACTTCTTCAGGAAAAAAAAAAGAAACCTATTCATTCTGTCTCATTTTTGCATGCTTGTAGTGACAGAAAACAACCATTTCTTTCAGAGTAATCAGTAGTGTCATATATATTGGGTTATAAATGCCATATTTCTGAGTTCAGAAGCAGACAGTTTTGCACAGTAAATGTCTGATGTCATGCTTTCTTTGATTTTTCCATTATCATATGAATTATATTTATCCATAGACAAGCCTGAAAAGGAAATGAGTCAGCTAGTGGGCTTTATGGAAGATTGGACCTAACTCTGTCCAACAGCATCATTTTACATGATGTTCTATGAATGTTATTGAATGTATGCACATAGGTGAGGAGAAGCACATTTCTGTAATTTCAACTTGGTTACTTTTGCAGAGTATGTACTATTCTGCAGTTCTGTGGTTTAACTTAAACCTTTATATGTCTGAAGAGATTTGTAGATTTGTATTTTACACAAGCTGCTTTGACTAGCGTAACAGTCACTTTGGGAATATTACATTGTGAATAGTTATAAACTACCATTCTGTTTGCATAAACCGTAATGCTTTCTCATTTATGATACAGTGGGCGTTTTACCCTCTGCTGTGCTGTTAATGTGATAGACATCATCTCTTAGTGTAATAAAAATAGGTTTTCTTGGAGTTGTTGTAAATGCAGATGGTGTGGGGTTTGCTACAGACTCTATCATAATATAAAGTTATGCAATGAGCAATCAATGGCTGTCTTGTTTTTGTTTTAGTGTACTACAGTGTACAATGTCTTCTTGCTAACTGAAAAATAACCCTAATTATGTGTTATAGCAACTGAATCCTCAATATGTTTTACAGACACAGAGCTGTATTAATCATTAAAAATGTCTAACACAGTTTTCTATTGTTTTTGGACTGGGGTAATATTACCCTGTGAAGAAATATGCAGTTATAGTATATATTCTGAGTTCAAATGATAGAATGTCATGAATCTATTACTTAAACTTGTGGAAAATGATGCAGTAGTATTACTTCTAGAACATTCTGAGGCCTCCAAACAGATGTCCAGGGACTAATTTTCATTTCCTGTTTTTTTGGCAGTATATGTAAATTATATTTGCGCTAGATATTATAAATGTAAACAATTTTTTTACTATACCCTTCACATGTAATACCCTGTACCAGTCTCATGAGTTCAATGAATTAAAAATGCAGGTTGGACTTGGGAAAATACATATGTATGATTCAAGTAACAGTTTGAGTAGAAATGTTCAGGTAATAAGTCTGCATTTGTTTTTGTGAAGTTAAGAAAGATCATTACAATGAGGGAACAGTGCAGTTGTTTCTGTGAAGTTAAGACATTCATTTGGGTGAGAGAATGGAAATAAAATGAATGACTAATAATGTAACTGTATATGTCAGCAGCAGTTTTTGTCAATCAGGATCAGAGTGCAGCTTTCTTTGTGATTAGGGGTCAAGGCTCAACCAATAAAGCAAGGGGAAGTGTAATTACAGTAGACTTATAGAAGGCAGTAGACTATGGATAGATGAACTGTCTACAAAGACATTTGGCAACAGAGAAAGCATAGCTCCATGAATTAGGTCCATAATTCGAGGACCTGTGGTTCATTTCTGATCTATGATTACCACCTGTCTGGTCTTCATTTGTTCTCCTGGAATCTGTAAGGGTTCTCTGGGTACCCAAGTTTCCTTCCAGTTCCTGAAAGTCCTTTCACCTCTAGAAGACAGGCTACGTCAAAGTGACAAAATATATTGCACTTATCATGGACTTCTAAACTTAGTTGCCTGGATCATGATAAAAGGGGTCCACAAAGGATCAATTAACAAACAAGCAAATACATCAAAAAACTTTAGAATGGGTACACAATCTGCGTAAGCCAGTGTGACTAAAAGTTCCTACAATCATTTCTGAGAAGTTACACACCTTTAAGTTTGAGATATGATACTGTGATAGAGAAAATGCTTTCCCATAATAACAACTTCATTATAGTTTGGTGATTTTATAGGTTCACAGATGTATACTAGGCTAATGAGCACTAGGGTCCTTATAAGCCTAGCCATGCAACCCAAATATGACCCACAAAATTTGATTTATATAGGGGATGACTCACTGACTGCCTCTGTTCATCAAAGACATAGGTGCCAGAACAGGGGTGAATTTCCAATTGCCCATCCATTGGACCAAGTCTAGCTTAAATAGGGATAGGGAGGAACTCTGCTTCATGTGGATGGGGAGCCTGTTACAATAAATGGCAATTCTATGAGAAATCTGTATCTCCAACAAGTCCTATTTATGTCGCAAGCAAAATGTATGTCTTTTAATGTAGTAGTTCTGATGCTGTTTGTTTTGTAGATGTGCAGAAGCTTCGTCAAGACAGGACCCAGGGATGCCTTGTATGCCAATCAAAGATCACCTCTCAGAAGGCTGTATGATACTGAGTCAAGAGGCAGGGAGTGCTTTGAGGCAATCAGTATATTTGTATTCTTTTTGTAAGGAACCTTTGTGGATGTTCTAGTTGCTGCATATGTCTGGTCAGGTACATACTAAAGGGGACATTGTACTCTATGATGGGTCTGATGAGGACTGAATACAGTAGTATGATGACCTCTCTGGACATATATGCCATACCCTTGCTTATAAGTTGAGCAACATAGAAGGATTTTCTTAATACCCTGGACACATGTTGGTCAAAGGCTAGGTTATTATCTACAAGAGTCCCCAGATCCTTTACTAGTGAATCAACCTTTAGGGGTGTGTTATTGATGACATATTTACTCGGGGTGGCTGGTTTCCCAAAAGGTACTATAATGCATTTATTGGTATTGAGTTTTAAGCCATGGCTTTGGCACCAAGATTTTGTCTGGGTTAGACCTTCCTGAAGGGTGTTCTTGTCTTTTAGGGATTCTGCTCCCAGTTTACAATCATTTGTGAACTCGGTTAGCCAGATGCCTTTGACATTGGCCTTGACAACTGAGAAGTAAATGCCAAAGAGCAGTGAGCCTAGTATAGAGCTCTGAGGGAATCCAGTGGTGAATGGCCTCTTTGTGAAGGTGGTCACACCAGTTCTAACCTGCTGGGTCCTATCAGTGAGCCAGCTAGCTATCCAGCATGTTATAAAGGGATTTATACCTAGTTAGATAAGTTTGTTGGCAATGCCTGGGTGGGATAGTGTATCAAATGCTTTAGCCAGATTTAGGTAGGCAAGATGCACCATTTTTCCCTCTTCCATTGACTTAGTAATTTTTTCATAGAAGTACATCAGATTCAGTAAGCATGACCTACCTTTGACAAACCAAAACTGGGATGGATCTAGTGTCTGGAGGTCTTCTATGTCCTTTTTAATAATTTCTATGATAATTTTTCCCATGGCTTTGCAAATAAGACTATTCAGAATAATTGGGCTGTAGTTTCCAGGATCTGTTGAAAGTCCTTCCTTATGAGATGCAGATGACTGTTGCAGTCCTCCCTTCACATGGCACAAAGCCTGTTTTAAGACTATAGTCAAATAATGACTCTAGGGGTACTAAGTCATATTTTAGACTGTTCAGGAGGCATCCTGGGCTGTTATCAGGGCCCACTGAGGCAGTGCTCTTGGGTTTAGTGAGCACAGCCAGTACATGCTCTCTAGGTATAGCTAAAATGGTTATGTTTGAGGATATTTTGGAGGATAGTTGAGGGTAAGAGGGGAGTAAAGCTGGAACTGAATTTGAATACTAGCAGGTTTGCTATATTGCCAGGGTTGGTAAATGTAGCACTACCAGTTCATTCCACTGCTGTGTGCTGCCCTTAAGGTTTCTGACATAGCTGAAGAAGGCCTAATGGTTATCTTTCACCAGGGAGGTTAACTTAACCTCAAAGTTGGCTAACTAGCCCTATTAGTTGCCTATTTAGTTTGATGAGAGAGTTTGTATCTTTATGGGAATTATCCTCCCTGATTTATGCCATATTGTATTCCTTTTTGTTCTATATCCTGTTTAATTTGGATTGTCACCAGGGTGGTTTGTTTCTGGTGCTAGTACTGGGCTTACTTCTGGTATGTACAACAGCCTATATGTAGCCACTGACATGGTTGTACAGAATTTCTGATAATTCAGCATATAGTCTGCTGTGTTCTCGGGGTTTGGAGAGGCACTGAATTTTGACAAAACAATCACTTAATAAAAGGTAATTTGCCTTGGAGGTCTGTAGGACTGTATGAGGAGTTTCTTTTGCGTCACTTACATCCATGTCCAGTTTTCCATTTTCTGTATCTACTACCGCTACCACTGACACTATATATAGTTGTCTCTCTCTTTGCTTGTTAGTCTATTAACTGGATATGTCAACTGATAACAAAAAAAAAAAAAAAAACTTTTCAGATATTAACCAGATGAAAGGGAGACAAGCCATAATCTCTGAAGAACACATATGGTGTACAAAATTCACAACTTAGACAGTGAAACAATGAAAACACACCTACAAACAGATGCAATTGAAACATGAGTAATCATTACAAAATGGAATAAAAATATTCAAACAGTAAATTACACATTCCAAAAGGGGCATCTAACTGCATTCAAAGTAACACAATTCATGGAACAGTAATCAGACTTTAGTAAAAGTAAAGAAAATTGCCTTTGAGGGTTCAGCACAAAATCAATCAGCATAGTACAGGGGATATTAACATTCCACAAGACAAGGAATAGTAAAAGTCAAGCGTATGAAATGCAGCCTAATCATCTGACCTTAAACACTTGTGTGGAGCTTTTGCAGTGAGATAAGCTGGGAAATTGCTGTTGAAAGTGGAGATGTGGAAATAAACCATATTTCTACTGGGAACTATTTACAGAGTGAAGGCGTTTGAACTAAGAATGCATTTTCTGCAGTATTACACACAACACTAATGCAAAAACACCAATAATACGATGAATAAAAGAATACTTCAGGTTAGGCAGGAACTCCAGGCCATTGGTTATAATGTAGAAAAATCCACTTTATTCACAGAAAATCACGATGTATAACAGGTTTTAGCGCATTCATCTCTGACTGAGACTTCATCAGAAACAACGAACAAAGCAAAGAGGCCATTTAAATATAGAATACAATTAACTTTTCAATGATGTCATCAATTTAATTAGTTAACTGTTATTTGCTTTGTTCGTTGTATTCTTTTACACACAACACTAATCACTGAGACAGTAAGGCCCTTTTCTCGGGGAGTAAAAAGAGTAAGAATACTACACTTTAATGAGCATGTGGGAGGATTATTTATAAAGGAGATTACAAATAAGGTTACCGAGAAAAAGGGAAGCTTATGTACAAATGGAAGACCATTAGCCTTGGCAAGAGGATGTAAGGAAAAGGAGGTAAACACTGATTTGTTTCTTTGTGCTGTGTCATCTGGTAATACTGCCAGCAAAAATGGAAATGAAAGGAGGGCTCTGCATTTTCTAGCCTTTTCAGGTTTAGATGTGGTCACATGATCCTTTGGTGTGAGTAACACAGCAACTGTTAATCCATTAGTTACATTACTGCAAATTGTGCAAGAGATGAAGTTTTGGGAGAATGTTAGCTTGATCCATACTCGGACACAGATATTTTTCCCATCCTCAAATCTGATCTTTTGTGACTTGCTGAGACAGCTGCTGCTGAGATCCGGCCCTTCCTTTGTCCAATGTCTCATACTTGATGTATGGCCAATAGAGTTGGGCATATGCTTGAGTAGCCACACTGACTAGGGCCTATTCCTCTGGTTGGACTGTGTCTAGTGACAAGTGAAGCGAAGAGAACAGAGGGACAGACTATGGAGTTACTGTTGCACCCACAGCAAGGGTTACATGCAGTGCATGTGGGGTGGGCATACAATGTTGTGTCATGAGGGAATGTCCCACTTCCTTGGTGATGTACCTTCTTCTGATCCCCCTCCATACCAACCTAGCCACTGTCAATCTCCTGAATACCTGGTCTTCATCAGAAACTGACAACAATATGCTTTGCCTAGAACACTCTCCTTTTCCTTGCTTCACCTCAGTAAAGTTGATCATCCACTAAATAATCACATACATTTGAGTTTCAGATTTCATATCCTTCAGAAAATGCAATCTAAGGCAAATCCTATTATTTCAACAACTTTCTATGGTTATAAGACCATTATTTGAAATCTGTCCCTATTTTGGCACCTTTGCCCCCATTATTTAAGACTTTGTTCATATTTCTTGTGCTAAGAGGTTGAGAGGTATGGAGGTGATCATATTATTGCATATCCTTACTCACTCCGCAGATCAGATTTCTGTAGTGCCCAAGGCGTCATGTCTCTGCACCATGAAGTTATTGAAGCTGGCACATACTGAAATCGAACACTATAGGATACATAGCATCCATAAGGATCAGAGGTAGCCAAAATGAGATGATATGAAGATACTAGGGAGTCCCCATACCATATTTTAGAGTTTCTTTAGTATTAAATAATAGATGCTTGTAGCACCACATTTCTATTGCAGCCCATCTAAAGAATTTTTTTAAATCCTAGGCATGCAGACTGAAGCTGACAAAACTATCTGCATTCAGTGTCATTTCAGGGTAATAAAGGTCAGTGGTATGTCATTATTGTAGAGGAAAGCAGATGACATCTGAGATAAACTTCTTGGTGAAAGCCAGAATACATGTTTCTAATTCAACTGTCTGTGGTAAGAATGTTTAACTGAGCAGATCTATTCATTAGACAATTGCCAAGTGACCCAAGGCAGGTCTTTTTACCAGACCCAAGCTTGCCAAACACAATAAACAGCACATTATGACCAAGCTTCAAGTCTGCAAAAATGTCCTTAGTCAGCCACAGTTTACCTCTAGAACAGTACACAGAACTGAGTTAAGCTTTGATATGAGCTAAGAAAGGAGTATGAGAACAGGCCAAGTTTATGTACACATTTTATGACTTGTGGCTATACCACTTTTTCAAATAATGGATCACTGCAGGGAAAATTGAGATGGGTCTTAGAGCTGCAATGGATTCTTGGGCACAAGCTTTGCATGGGAAAAGAATGAATGCTTCATTACTGAGATACAGTTCATTGGAAAAGGAAAGGTTTACTTTGAAAATCAGGAGTCTTGTTCTCAGAAAATAAACTGCTGTCAGGAAATGGTAAGCACAGAACATCATTAGGAGTAAAAGCCTTCTCTGCAGTGATCTATTTGAATATTTTAATCTCATAGGTTCATAGGTTCATAGGTTCATACTAGGCTATCTGCCCTAGGGCATTTATAAGCCTAGCCAGAATGTGTTTGGCTTTCGCCACCCATTTTAAATTTATTTTGCTATGCCCTTTTTCGAGGTTAGTATACTGAGCCTCTGTCTAACAGTGACACAGAAGTGATACCCGGGGTAAACCTACGATCTCCCATCCACTCATCAAGATTCCTCTTGAAGAGAGTCAATGAGGGACTCTGCCTAACCTGGACTGGGATTTTATTCCAGAGTGAAGGGAGCCTCTGGGTTATGAATCTGTCCCTCCAGCATGTCCTATTTATTTCAGTGCTGAGGTTCAAGTCTCTCGAGCGCGTAGCTCGATGGGATTTGGATTTTCTGAGGTGCAGCATGTCCATTAATTCCGGGTTGGACATGGCTTTATACGTCAGGCACAGATCGCCTCTGAACAGGCGGTATGCCACTGAGTAGAGCTGGAGTTTCTTTAACCGGGCAGCATATGGCATCTGTTTGAGCCCTTTGATCCTCTTGGTGAGGTACTTTTGGGGTCGTTCCAGTTGCTGCAGGTGTTTGGTAAGGTACATCCCAAAAGGGGCATTGTACTCAATTATGGGCCTGATGAGGGATGAGTAAAGAGGCACAATGACCTCCCCTGATCTAGATGTGAATCCCTTCATGAATAGGTGGGCTATATAAAATGTTTTTCTAACTACTTTGGCCACGTGGTTGTCAAATGAGAGATTGCTATCAACTTGGTTCTCCAGGTCCCTAATTACTTCTTCTGTACTTAATGGATTACCACCTATGTGGTAATTTGTGGGCACTTTGTTTTTGCCAAAGGGGATGACTATACACTTTTTGGCATTTAGCTTGAGGCCATGGCTCTGGCACCAGTTGTCTGTTTCTATGAGGCCCTTTTGGAGGATGCTTGTGTCGGCTGGAGAGTCGATTATGGCACCCAGTTTGCAGTCATCTGCGAACTTGGTCAGCCACAGTCCTTCCGTGTTGGCCTGTACCTCCGAGAAATATATACTGAACAAGAGAGGTCCCAGGACTGAGCCTTGTGGGACACCACTTGTAACTGGTTTGGAGTCTGACATGGCTCCAGCAATCCTAACCATGTGGGTTCTGTCCTTGAGCCAGTTTGCATTCCATCTAGTGACATAGGGGTTTATATTTAAGCTGGTGAGCTTATCTATAATGCCCGAGTGGGGTATTGTATCGAAGGCTTTTGCGAGGTCCATGTAGGCTGTGTGGATCACCTTCCCCTCGTCAATGGCCTTGGTGACTGTTTCAAAGAAATCAACCAGGTTTAAGAGGCAGGATCTGCCCTTAACAAAGCCAAACTGGGTAGGATCCAGTGTCTGTAGGTCCCCAATATCTTTGTTTATGAGGTCCATGATGATCCTTTCCATAGCTTTGCAGACCAAGCTAGTCAGGCTTATGGGGCAATAGTTTCCAGGATCCGTTGAGGCACCACCTTTATGGAGAGGGACCACTGTTGCTGTACGCCACTCTTTGGGCACATATCCTGTAGTAAGGCTGAGATTGAACGGTAGTTTTATGTTTGGGTTTAGCTCTTCTTGGAGTTCATGTAGAACGCAGCCCGGGACACCGTCTGGTCCCATTGATACTGTGTTTTTTGCTTTGGAGAGGGCGGCTCTTACCTGAGCATCTGAGATGTCAGGGGGGCAGCACTCTGCTGGGATAGATATTTGCCCTTTTGGTGGGGAGGGGGGGGGGTTTGTGCTGAACCTGTCAGCTAT
This sequence comes from Protopterus annectens, assembly GCF_019279795.1. Classification (NCBI taxonomy): domain Eukaryota; kingdom Metazoa; phylum Chordata; order Ceratodontiformes; family Protopteridae; genus Protopterus; species Protopterus annectens. The sequence goes on along the minus strand of NC_056734.1, from coordinate 235,702,733 downwards.
GATGTTGGTAATGTCTGTGGGCTTGGTGTATTTTTTGTCATTTTGGACTAATTCTGAGCATATCTGGGAATTCCCACCCAGGTTCCTAACATAACTAAAGAAAGCCTTGTGATTATCCTTAGTGTCCTGTGCAATTTTTCTCTCGAAGCTGGCCTTAGACAATTTTATGAGTGCCCGTAGTTTTTTGCTAATACTGATCAGTGATGCCTTCCCTTTTTGGGATTTTGCTCTATCATTTAGTAGCTTCCTCCTTCTATTGTATAGTTTGTTTATGGCTGGAGTCCACTAGACAGGATGTCTGCCTTTTGAGGATTGGGTCTTGGTTTTATTTGGGATCGCATGATCCATGCATTCCTGAAGGTGTTCATAGAATGCGTTTATAAAGGATTCTGCGGTCTGGGCCATATTTTCCACAGGCCCGGGGGCTTTGATGGATTCCACCTCAGTTTTGAGGAGTGTGAAATTTGCTTTAGAGACGTTTTTCACTGTGGTTTTCTGGGCAGGGGGTGGGGTCGGGATGTGAATATCCAGTGAGATTAGTTTATGGTCTGATCTTACCAGTGAGGGATACACTTCTGGTCTGGAGCATAGAGTCCCCATGTTGGTGATGATCAGGTCCAGTATGTTTTCCTCTCTTGTGGGAGTGGTAACAAGTTGTTCCATAGCATTTGAGTTTATAAATTCTAGGAACCTGTGGGCTAGGTTGTTGGAGCTATAGTAATGCTCCCAGTCTATGTTTGGGTAGTTGAAGTCGCCCAATATAATGGTGTTTGGAGAGACCTTCATATTTTCCAGTGTTCTCAGGAAGGCCGAGTGGGGTTCCTGGGTTTGGGAGGGTGGTCTGTAGCAGGCTATAAACTGGAAGGCAGTTTTACCCACTGTTAGTTGTACATGGATAGTCTCTGATGCTTCGTGCTTTGCCACCAACCTGGAGGTGTGGGTATCTTTGATGAATATCGATACTCCCCCTCCTTTTGTGGTTCAGTCCAAGTTTTGGGGCCGAAAAGCATGGTATGAGGTATAACCTGGTAGTGCTGGGGTGCTCTCGAGAGCACTGAACCAGGTTTCTGTTACTGCACAGATATCGATGTTCTCCATGCTAAGGAGAGTTTCAAGTGCATGCATCTTGAGGTTTAGACTTCTGGCGTTGAGTAGCATTACTCTTAGTTTCTTATCCCTTGTGATACCTATGGAGGTGGGTTTATCTTTTGAGCCTTGCCTAAAAAATGCACTATGGGGGTAGCAAGAGCCTTTGCCAATATCCGAAAGCCCAGGGGTGACAGGTGCAAGCCGTCCCTAGCGAAGCATCGTGGCTTGTCGAGCATATCATCCCAAGCTGACAGGCATTGGATCCCCTTTGAATGACACCAGTACTTAAGCCAATTGTTGAAATTGATCATCTTGTCTTCATATTGTGGCATCATTCTTGGTGAGGGTAAGATGCTACTCAAGGTCAGGGTCATACCGTCCTGGGCTACATGCTGAAAGAGCTCCTCTATGTCTCTTTTCATGTAGTCCAGGGAGGTACGTCTCAGGTCATTCACACCAGCATGAACAATGACTGAGTCATATTTGTACTTGCCTTGGAGTGACCTGAGTGCTTGTGTTATGTGGTAGATCCTAGCACCCGACAGGCTGCTCACCATGACCCTCTATTTTGTTGGAGTGCCATGGCTAGCATACCTTTTCAATGAGTATCTCTGTAATTGCTGAGTGCGGGTGTGGTTTCTATTTTCAAAAAGGGAGATGGAGAGTGTTTCTGATTTCAAAGGACTTATGTTGCCCAACCTCCCAGGAAAAAAATATGCCATGGTTCTGAAAAGAAGACTTGGTCCAGTGCTTGAGCCTCTGATTTATGAAAATCAAAGTGATTCTGTTCTGGTTGTGGAATAGTGGGTCAGTTATTCTTCTCTGTGCATATATTAGATGATCAAGGGAGTTTTCCAGTATGGTCCTCCTGTGTTTTATGAAAGTGGATAATGCATATTACTGCATAAACTAGTATATCTTGTGAGAAGCATTACAACAGTTTGAGGTCTCAGGTCTTCTGATACTGCTATTTAGTTCTTGTTTTAATGGATTAAGACTTTTGGCTACATTCTATTAAACTGAATACATTCAAGCTGGGTAAAGGGCCTTGTCAAATCTCCTTTCCTATTCATGATGTTCATTGATGGAATAATAATAACGTGCATGTACAATTTGTAGTGAATCCAGTTGGGATTTGAAGTTTGTATTCTTATTTGTGATCAGTGTTATCTTTTTGGTTTCGACTGCTGAGTGTGAAAAGGATGGGATAAAAAGTGACACATCCAAGTCAGAGTTTGCACTTCTCTTCAAGAAAAGAGTTGATTGCTTTCTACCACATAGGTTGAAGGAGGTACCTCTGGAGGAGGAGTTTATATATCTTGGGGTCTTATTCACAAGTGATTGAAGAGGAGAACAGGACCATTACCTGCTGGTGCTAATGTGTGCAGTGGTCGTAATGTTCTGGGTGTTTTATTGGAATGTGATGACATACTGCTCAACCTCTTAAGGCAAAAAATTTGGACAAAGCCCAAAATAACAGGGGGAGGGGAGACAAAGTTCCAAAGACAGGGTCAGATTTTAATGGGTCTATATCACATAGTCAAAGTCTTATAACTTCGAACACGTAATGTTCGAACCATTATGTTCGAAGTTACAAAACTTTGACTATAGATAAAAAAAAAAAACAACGGAAAACAAAAAAAACTGTTTTAAGCAGGGGGGCAATCCCCCCTGCACCCCCCACACCCCCTGCTACTTAAATATACCAACTCTGAGATCGCACCCCATTGAACAAACTGGAAACCTTCGCTTATGGAGATTTCCATTGAAATGCTCAAACTTTTACAAATTCGAACTTATATGAGGTTCGAACTTGTAAAGGTTCGACTACATGATAGGAACCCGATTTTAATGTTCTTATAACCGTAGAAAGTTTCTAAAATAACAAGTTTTTCTTTAGCATGCATTTTCTGAATGCCAACAAGTCTGAAACTCAAAGTTTGTCATTAACAACACACCAAAAGTAAACTCAGAGGTGAGGGATCTAGGTACACCGAAGGTGAGCAACCTTTGACTGTCACATGTCCACAGTGGTGAGGAAGTCCTTCTATGTGGCGCAACTTATAAGTAAAGTTATGGCATCCAGATCCATGGAGATTATAGTCCCGCTGTACACAGCCCTCATTAGACCAATGACTGAGTACAGTGCACCGTTTGGTATGTACTTGAATAGGCACAAGAGATGGAGTGACTTCACAAGTTCCTCACTAAGAAAATACAGGGTATTAACAACGTGTTCTGTGCAGATAGCATGAAAGAGATGGAGTGACCTCACATGTTCCACACTAAGAAAATACAGAGTATTAACAACGTGTTTTACGCAGATAGACTGAAAGAGATGGAGCGACCTCAGAAGTTCCTCACTAAGAAAATACTGGGTATTAACAACAAGTTCTATGCAGATAGACTGAAAGAGATGGAGCGACCTCACAAGTTCCACACTAAGAAAATACAGGGTGTTAACAATGTATTCTATGCAGATAGACAGAAAGAGATGGAGTGACCTCACAAATTCATCACTAAGAAAATACAGGGTTTTTAACAACGTGTTCTATGCAGATAGATTGAAAACCCTTTCCCTTTACTTTGTCTCCTGTCAACTATTAAGGGGTGACCTATGCCTGACCCACAAGCACTCACAAATCCAGCCTTGATGGAGTTGCTACATATCCACAAGACAGACAGTACAAGGGTCACCCATTCTAGGGATCTAAATTCAGTCTGTGAATCAAACAGAATAAGCTGGAGAGACATATGCATCTCAGAGATTGCCCCTTTTTGGAATAGGCTTCCTATTCACATGAAGCAGTGTCATTCCCTGGCCTTCTTCAAGACCAGCTTGGATCGATGGATGGGGACACTCGAATTCACACCTGGAACAAACCCATGCCTTCCACCTGCTCCTAGGGGCCATATACTGGGGAAAATCAGGGTATATTGGCTAGACTTGTAAAGGCTGTCGAGCCATTAGCCTAGTAATCTCCTATGAACATATGAACCTTTTGGACAGTGGCTTCTGTCCTCAATGATTTGTCAGAAAAAAAGCACAACTTTTATGAATAATAGACCAAACTGTGAGGCAAAAATCTGCACAGTTGGGATGTATTTGCGGTATTAATGTCAGAGTTGAATGATAGTGTGAACCTGTCAGTTTTCCTCTCAGTCTGTGTTCCTACCATCAGCTACTTGCTCTTTATTCCTTTTTCTCTTGTAATGTGCATTAGTTTAACTTTCATCATCCACTCCCTCATTTGTTTGCTGGGCTTCATAACCATCAGACAGTTGTCTGCATTTCAGTCTGTCTGGTCAAATGCAATTTTTGTTAATTTACTTTGTCTATACTTTCAAAATTCTTGGATACGCCATTCACAAGGTAACAATGGGGGATATATGCATGTCTCCCAAATATGCAACCAGGTCTAGAAGATTATGGATTTTTGCTTGGAAATGTTTGCATAGGTATTTTTATACCCCAAGCAGACGCCAAATAATTTTTCCTGAGGTAGATGGTAAATGTTGGAGGTGAGATGGGGTCAAAAGATGTAACTGTGAACTATGTTTTGGGAGTGTAATGAGGTGGTAGGCTTTAAAAATTCTGTTCAGAGTACTTTGTCAGAAATATTAGGTAAGCAAATAGGTGTAACTAAGGTAATTAATTTTTTGAGTCGGGATACAGGTTCTGAATTGTCTAGATATAGTAAGGTCTTGTTAAGTTTAATTCTGGTGGCTGACAAAAAAAGTTACTAGAAAATGGAAATCAAAGTGTAGAAACAACTGCATTTAAGTATTGAATATTATAACTGAGATAAAAGAACTGAAAGTGGGATCTTTATTAAAAGACAGGAAGGATCAAATTACATCGAAAAATGGAAATTATTAGAGCAATACATGGAGAATTATGTTTTGGAGGAGGAGGAGGAGTGAGGTTTAAGAGAAGGCAGGAATTGGTCAATTGATGTAATGCTGGATTGATGATAATTATACAAAAGAATATATGTGATGTATAATGTCTGTAAGTGGGAATATGTTAATATAGTTCATTTTTCTTTATATAAATGTATGTTTGCCTCTGTCTTAAGTGAAAATTCAAAAAAGGTGTTAAAAAAGATAAGCTACAAAAATATTGTACATATTACATACCATTATATATGTCTATAGCTTCTGAAACATGTTGTATATTTTTGAACCTGTACAACAGTGTACTATGACTCTCTTGTTCTCTGAAATAAATAAATACAGATGAGTTGTGGTCTGACTCAGAAAATAATGGCAAGTTTATTCTCAAACATAACAGTGATTTGCTCTGAAAGACTAAAACAACAATGCTTTATTATCCAATGTATATATGTGTATATATACATATGGGTCTACTTCTAAAGTCCAACTCTTAAGATGACCGACTTTCAAAATCCCAAGATGAAAATCACAAAAGTTCAGAAACCGGAACGTCGATTTTTACCAGGGTAAGTAAATACGTGGCCAATTGTAAACGAAGCTCACACCAAGATAAATAAAACACGATAAATAAAACCCACCTAGGTGCCCCCAACTAAATATACTAACTCTGAGATCGCACTATAGTAGACAACAGGGCATGTTGGCCAAGTGTTTAATTATCCTAGTAAACAGTTGATGTTTGGGTTTCTGAACTTTAGTGATTTCATCTCTGGATTTTGAAAGTGGATCATCTGAAATTTGTGTTCAGAAGTAGACCCATACATATATATATATATATATATATATATATATATATATATATATATGTAGATAGAGAGATAGATAGATAGATTTAGATATACATTGATATAGATATATAGATACAGATAGATATAGCTAGATATAGCTATTTACATATATCTATATGTATAGCTAAAGTTATATCTAGCTATATCTATATGTATATCTATATGTTTATCTATCTGTCTATATATATATATATATATATATATATATATATATATATATATGTGTATATATATGCGCGCACACACACACACACACACACACACACACACACACACACACACACACACACACACACACACACACACACACACACACACACACACACACACACACACACACACACACACACGCACCACATGTAAACAGATCCTAAGGCTAGAACTGTGCATTGCTTTGAAGTAAGGTTCATGTGGATTTTTAGTTTATAAAATACAGTGTAATAGCCTCTGTAAAACCTAAAGTGGTTCAAATGGACCTTCCAATGAAGAGTTAATTAGTGAGGAGCTTTGTGTCCTTTATATTTCAGCCAGATTGGGTAGAACAGTGGCTTACTCAAGATGGTTCAGGTTTGACTTCTGGTCACTATCTGTGTGTGGAGAATTCATGTTCTCCACATGTCTATGCAGAGTATCTTCAGATGCCTTAATACATGTTGGTTGATGGCTACATAATTGCTCATATATCTGTATTCATGTTTTGTATTTACCTTTGACCTTATGCCCTGTGTCATGGCTGTAAAAGGTCTGTGAAGTAACCCACATACACTGTTATTAAACAATAAAGAATAAAATAAATAAATGATTTTGATGAAATTCATTCAGATCTGCTAAGTAGCGCAGTAAACAGTAATATTTAGAGTTAGCTTTGAGACATTTTGACCTGCAGTAGGATTAATACATGTGGGGGTTACCAGTAAGCTTAATATAGTCTGGGAACCAGACCTTAATTGGGCTACAAGATTTAGAAACAGTAAAGGAGTAAGGAGGTTTACAGCATAATTACTCTAAATGTAGACAGCCCCTCTTTTTAAACTATTCCTCTACATATCGGTTATATTTATTTGTTTGACATTTGGTTACCGGGAAAGTCTGACTGGGTATAAAAATCATTTTCAGTGGAGGCATGGGGAGAAAAACTCTAAAACAATATGGAGGGGAAAAAACAAAGTAATTTTAACAATAATTAGACAATTAAAAACAATAATACATGAATTTTCTGATGAAAAATCATATATAAGAACAACATGTAGGGTGCATTTGTACAAACTTTAGTATGAATGTTTGAGAAGCACAGTATCTTTTATGTTGATACATTAGTTTTCATATTTGTTTTCAGACATATATTTATACATGTGAAGCAGAAGTTGCTGTATATAAGTTAAAATAAGAAAGTTGGCAGAAGGATCATTTAACGTTTGTATAGTAGGAAAGTTTTAGTGAGAGAAAAGAGAGAGAAAGTGACATTGTTAGTGGTCTAAATTGTAGAAAAATATTAGAGGTTGAGAAAAAATAGAGTTAGGGAGGAAAGCAAGTAAAATGTTAAAGAGATGTAGTTAGTTTCTGGATAGAGGCTTAGATGAATAAAAGTGCAAAGTATGTAATAGTAGGTAAAATACAATGTAGAAATGGGTGAAATAATGTTTGGGGAGGGGTAACTAGGATGTAGGAAGAAGAAGAAGGAGGATGGTAGGAGTAGGAGGATGAGAGGGAAAGGGAAAGTGGACTGTTAGGTACAGAGTGATGGGACAAATAACATTAGCAAGGGTTTGAACAGGGACAAGTATTTGACAGAAATAAGTGTTCCTTTACTTTGAATTTGAACTTTTTGAGATTTAAGGTGGTTTTAATGTCAAGGAGTTGTGCATTCCATAATATAGTTATTGAATAAGAATACAAAGATTGTCCGGCAGTTTTGTTTGGTTTATGAAGTGCTAGGAGTTGTTGGTTTTCAGAGCGTAGACCTCAGTTGGGTATATATGTATGGAGTAAGGTATTTATGGCAGGGCATGATTCAGAGTTATAGATAATTTTATGGGTGATTGTCAGTTGTAGGCAGTATTATGCTAGTTACTTATTAAAGTGATAAGTTACTATTGCTCATTACATTTCAGTGAAATAATATATTACTATTACTTATTACTTTTCTAAAAAGTAATATATTACTATTACTAGTTACTAACTAAAGTAACACTTTACTTTTACATAAGTATAGTTTATCAATTATTATATTGAGATTTACTCACACAAGTAAACACATGCATATGAGTGCATTATTAAAGTTGTATACACAATGTTACAATGATGATGAATAGCATTTAACAGTTGAAAAACTACAGCAGACTAGTCTTTATAGCTGGGTGGCAGAGTGGTTAGTGCTGTCACCTCACAGAAAGAGGTTCTCTGGTTTGATACTTGTCGGGGGTGCCTTCTGTGCAGAGTCTGCATGTCTTCCCTGTGTTCATGTGGATTTCCCCAGGGTGCATTGATATCCTCCCAGATTCCCAAGACATGCTGCAAGTGGATTGGGCATTCTAAATTGGCCCTAGGTGTGAGTGTGTATGGAGGAAGGTTGGGTGCTTGGCTGGCAACTCAACACCATAAAACCTTACTGCCACTTTTTCCTTCAGACCAATGATCCACGTTGGCTATCCCTAACGGGAGCAGCCAAAAGGAGAAGGAAAAGACTAGTCTTTATAGTAGAGAGTCACAAATAATAATTAAACCATACCATACACAGCCAGTAGCACAAGACCTATAAAAACCTATCACATTGTGTCTGTTATCAGTAACTAAAAATCGAAACCCAAAAATAATTTTAAATAAAAGATAACAAAAAATTGTCAAGACAAAAATTGACTGATTATAGCTCCACCCTGTGACACCCATGCACTGGCCAGTTATCAAGGATCCTCAGTCTTCACCACTAGCACCAGTGAGGGGGATCCACATTGGGAGGAAAACAAGTACACAAACAGTGAAGTACAATTTCCCTTAAGAGCATACAGAGATCACAGTCAGTCTGGAGCTGGTTTCTCCTTTTCTCTCCAGATCCCCAATAAGACTCCCCACTGGCACAGCTATAGGGTCCAGATCTCAGCCTAGTGGTCAAGATAAAACCTCCAGCACCCTTTCTGTCCAGCCAGTGCTTTGTGTCCCTGCCCAAGTAGCTGACACACACACACACACATACACTTTAAGATTTGATTTATATACAAACACACAGACACTCCTGGGGAAGGCTGGCACAGGTTCTCCAGCTATGCGCCCTTTCTGCCCAGACTATAAGGTAGTACTGACTGCCACCAACCACTACTATCAGCTACTATAAGGCCCTTCCCAAAGGGTGACCAATTTCAATGCGTAATGTTATTATTATCCAATTAGTAAGCGTGACGAACAGCAAGGCTATTGGAGTGGATTTGTACAGTATCACCAAATACATGCAAGTACTCTACAGCTTAAATTATCCCAACACAAAACAGCCACAGTTGAAAGGCTTAAAATATGTCATAATAAATAATAAAAACACAATACAATACTTATTACTTCAACACAATGATATTACAGAGTTCAGAAATCAAAGGAAATACTTTAAAACAATATTGTAGGATAGTCTGACATAAATACAGAAAACAGCTAGACTAATCTGGCTATTTCTATCTATCCCTAAGAGAAATTAGTGCTCTAAGTACTACTTACATACAGAGCAAGCAAGTGCTGGTGAGTGGATGTTTTTACTAGATCAAAGACAAGATACAAAATGCTCTTATTTCTTTTTGAGATAGCCCTTAAATTGATAATACACAGTACTGCTGAGTCATTTCAGATTACATAATTCTTGACACATCTACTGAAGTTTCCAAGGCTAACAGAACTCAGAATTTAACATACCATTGTAATCTTGCACCTGCCAGGAAACTACAACAATAAAGGACACTTTACATGTAAAATCTAGTAATTATCTCTGTCTTAAAACAATAGAAATAATTTCCTAGCCCAGACATCCTGTCTCTGAGTTTCAGATCAAACACAGTTGTAAAATTCCTAACTTAACAGCTTTCTTCCCGCAGGGTGCACTGTGGTTACATTTTTGAAGCTCTGTACAACATATAGTTTAATCATAACATTTGTAAAACAAGGCTGTGGATTATATCAATATTTACAAATGACATAGAGTTATTTATGAAATTCTATCTAGCTAGGCTGGCAGCCTTTCAGATTATCACACACTCAAAGAGTCCTGCTTGCTGCAGTGGGTTGGGACGTCGGGTGTTAAACCAATGAGTGGTGAGCTTTGTTCCAATTGACGGTGGTATGGAGAACCAGTGCTGTTTATTGCACGGCAAGATAAGGATATGATCTCTAGCAGGCTAGAACTGTCCCAGTGTTAGGAAGTGTTTTAGTGGGTGAGAGTCCCACAGTACCAGGGCAGGGCCGGAGTCTGATTGTCATGAGCTTTTACCTCCTTGCAGTGCTAAAAAATGAAGTAAATTTTGCTTCAGGCTAATTCTAATGACTTATTATGAATGCTACATGCTATAACTTGTGCCAACATTATGTTGTAATTTTTTTATCCAAATTGTCCCTTCAAAATCTCTATTACCTCCTAACATTTGATTACTGTCCATACTATCCAAGGCCCCCGGAAGTTTTCCATCGCTGTTAGGGGGTGATATTGCTCACATTGAGAGCCACTGGTTTAAGCAAAAGTAACTCAAAAGTAACTCACATAGGTTCATAGGTGTGTACTAGGCTAATGGCCCTAGGGCCTTTACAAGCCTAGCCATAGGATTACCATAGCATTGTGCCACCTGACCTTAGTTCCCAGTGCCTCTGTCGAGTAGAGCCACTGGAGTTATCCCCAGGGTGAATTTTCTATTTTCCCATCCACTTATTAAGATTTCTCTTGAAGAGGATCAGCGAGGTGCTCTGCTTGACATGTATGGGAAGTCTATTCCATAGCATGGGCAGTCTCTGGGTTATGAACCTGTCCCTCCAGTACTTTCTGTTGATTGTGGTAATGAGGTTGAGGTCTCTAGAGCATGTGATGCAGAGGGGTTGGGATGTCTTTAGATGTAGCATTTCTAACAGAGCTGGGCCAGACATGGCTTTGTAAGTCAAGCAGAGATCACCTCTAAGTAAGCGATATGAGACAGAGAATAGTTGGAGTTTTTTGAGTCTGTCCATATAGGACAAGTGTTTAAGGCCTAGGATCCTCTTTATGAGGTACTTTTTCAGCCTCTCCAGTTGTTGCAGGTGTCTAGTGAGGTACATGCCAAATGGAGGATTGTACTCGATAATTGGCCTAATGAGGGAAGAGTAGAGGGAGACAATGACCTCTTTCTTCCTGGATGCAAAATCCTTAGTAATGAGATGTGCCACATAGAAGGATTTTCTGGCCAAAGTGGCAATGTGGTGATCAAAAGAGAGGTTGCTGTCAACCTGTGTTCCCAGATCTCTTATAACACTACCATCAATGTGGTAATTCATGGGAACCGGGTATTTCCCAAAGGGGATGACAACACATTTTTTGGCAGTGAGCTTAAGCAATTGTTCTGACACCAATCATTGGTCTCAGAGAGGCCATTCTGTAGGATGCCAACATCACTTGGAGAGTTAATAATAGAGCCCAACTTGCAATCATCTGTGAACTTTGTCAGCCAGCGTCCCTTTGTGTTGGCCTGGACTTCAGAGAAGTAGATACCAAACAGGAGAGGACCCAGGACTTAACCCTGTGGGACTCCACTCATGACTAGTCAGCAGTCTGACTTGGAGTCAGCTACTTTCACATTGTGGGTTCTATCTGTGAGCCAGTTTGCAACCTACCTAGTGATATAGTGGTTGAGGCCTAGCTTGGTGAGTTTTTCTATGATTACTGAGTGGGGAATTGTATCAAAGGCCTTGGCCAGATCAAGGTAGACTGTGTGAACTGCCTTGGCTGCATCCATAGCTCTGGTGACTGACTCAAAGAAGTTGACCAAGTTGAGCAGGCATGATCTACCCTTCACAAAAGCAAACTGTGTGGGATCCAGAGTTTGGAGATTCCCTATATCCTTGTTTATTAGGTCTATGATGATGCGTTCCATGCTTTGCATATCAGACTTGTCAGGCTAATGGAGCGATAGTTCCCAGGGACTGTAGTTGCTCCTCCTTTGTAGAGAGGGATGACTGTAACAGTGCACCATTGAGTAGGGGCAAAACCTGAGGTGAGGTGTGATTAAACAGGGCACACAGGTGAGCTGCCAGTTCAGTGTGTAGTTCATGTAGAACACAGCCAGAGATATTGTCACGTCCCATAGAAGCTGTATTCTTGGCGTTGGGCAGTGCTATTTTAACCTGTGCAGCAGTAATACTGGGTGCCTGGCAATCTACTGGTATTGTGATTGGTCCTTTGATGGGGGTAAAGTTGGCACTGAATCTGTCGGCCAGTATATTGGCAATATCTATTGGCTCGGTATAGGAGGTGCCACTGTGCAGTAGCTCAGAGCTAATCTGAGTATTGCAGTGGTAATTCTTTACATAGCTATAGAAGGCCTTGTGGTTGTCTTTACTATTTGCTGCAATTCTGTTTTCATGGCTAGCTTTAGAGGATTTGAGGAGGGATCTCAACTTTTTGTTGAGGCTGATAAGGGAGTATTCCCAGTTTTGGGACTTCACCTTGTTCCACATCAGTTTCCTTCTTCTGTTGTAGAGTTTGCTTATGGCAGGGGACCACCAGATTGGCTTCCTTTTTTTGCAGGAGAGCATCTTGGTTCTATTGGGTATGGCGAGATCCATGCACTTGTGTACGTGTTCATACAGTGCATTGGTGTATGATTCGGTGGTCATGCAACTGTTCTCCATTTGCATGGGTGCCGTAAAGTTAGCCACCTCTGTTTTTAGGAGACCAAAGTTAGCTTTGGAGAAGGTTTTCATGGTGGTTACCTTTGTGGGGGTGGGGAGGTAGGAGGGATGTGGATTTCCAAGGTGATTAGTTTGTGGTTGGATCTAACCAGGGAGGAGCTGACTATTGGTGTAGAGCAACAGTCGCTCATGTTAGTAATGTTCAAGGATGTTACTACCACTAATGGGGGTTAGAATGAGCTGGTCCAGGACATTGGAATTAATGAACTCCAGGAAACGGGTAAGTGTATTGGTACATGAGCAATTTTCCCAGTTAATGGAGGGGTAGTTGAAGTTGCCTAGTGTGAGATTGTTAGCTTGGACCCTAATATTTTCCAGGGTGCTTAGGAATGTGTAGTGTGAGTCTTGGGACAGTGTTAGGTTGGACCCTAATATTCTCCAGGGTGCTTAGGAATGTGGACTGTTAGTCTTGGGACATGGTTGGGGACCTATAGCAGGCTACAAACTGAATTGCTGTCTTACCCACTGTTAGCTGTACCTGAAGTATCTCTGATGCGTTATGTTGGGCTACCAGTCTGGAGGTGTGCGCATCCTTTATGAATATGGAAACACCACCACCTTTGGACCTTCAGTCCAAGTTCTGGGGCTGAAAGGTGTGGAAAGACTTATAGTCTGGTAGTGTAGGGGTGCTTTCTGCTGCCTTGAATCAGGTCTCTGTTACAGCACAAATGTCGATGTTCTCCATTTTAAGGAGTGCTTCGAGTGAGTGAATTTTAAGATTTAGATTTCTAGTGTTGAGCAGGATGACCCTTAGATTGCATTTGTTTGTAGCTGTTATGGTGGTAATTTGATCTTTGGAACACCACCTAAAAAAGGCACTATAGGAGAGACAAGAGCCTTGGCTAGTATCCAGAAGCCCAGGGTTGACAGATGCAAGCCATCTCTGGCAAAGCATCAAGGTCTGTCAATCATGTCATCCCAGGCAAACAGATACTGGATCCCCTTAGAATGACACCAGAAACTTAGCCAATTGTTAAAAAATCACTAATTTTCTTCTCATACTGTGGTATCATTCTAGGTGATGGTAGGATGCTGCTCAGGGCTAGTGTCATACCCACCTGGGCTACATATTCTGAGAGCTCCTAATGTCTTTTTTCATGTAGTCCAGGGAGGTATGTCTCAGGTCATTCACACCCACATGTACAATGAGTGAGTCGTATTTGTTCCTGTTGTTGAGGGACCTGAGTGCATGCATTATGTGGTGGATCCTGACACCGACAGGCAGCTGACTGTTACATTCTCCTTATTCAACCTAGTGAGTGGGACATCAGTGTGCCTCACTATTGAGTCACCTATGACTAGTGTGTTGGGCATGCTGTTTTCCCTTAGGGGCTTTGGTTGAGCAGCTCACTGTTTAGGAGAGTTATGCGTCTTGTGTTGTGTTGTGGTGGTCGAGTGCATTTCTGCCTTGGAGGTCTCTGCTGTTTGGGTAGATTTTTATTGAGAGCCTCCATGAAAGTGGGAATGTGGTTTGTGTTGTTATGTGAAGGCAGTGCTGGTGTGTGTTCTGGAGAGCTATGTTTTCCATGTGGTGTGGTGCAAGTGTTGACCTTCTCCTCTTGACCAGCTATTCTGATCTGGCTGGAGAGTGCGTGGCTTCCAGTTTGGATAAATAAGTGCATCTCTAGCACGTCTGAGTGTTGGAAGGTAAGAGGAGAGGGTTGTTAAGTTAATAGTTACTAAAATAAGTAATATATTACTATTACTTTGTTACTATTTTGAAAAACTAAGTAGTTAATTGCGAGTTACTAGAAATTGTAATATATAACAGTAATATATTATATATTGTAAGATATTACTATCATCACTGGATGTAGATAGTTGAGTTGCTGGGGGAGTTTTAGCCAGTTAAGGGATATAAGAGCAGTACACTGGTGATAATAGAATGGGGATCCTTTTGCAAATTTGGCAATTCTATTGTAGCATGATTCTATCTTATTTTTAAAGTAGATTGAAGGTTATAAAATAAAAACAACATAATAGAACCAGCAGAAAGCTTTATTAAAATAAAATATCAATAAATTGATAAGCCCATTCGTAGACAAATTCTTCTTCATCAGACCATGTCATAATTAATCAAGTGCATATAATTTATGTTAACCTGCAAAAGTCAGGCACCAATAAAAATTAAAAATTAAAACGTGATCAAGTTTCATCATGTATTAAATAAGGTCTCCTTCTTTTCACTCTTGGTCTTAAGGAGACCTTATCATTCAAGCCACCTTCTTTATCAGCCTGTAAGTGCAAAATCCAAAACAACTCTCTATCTTCGGTTGTATTTTAAATATCTCCCATTCTACCATTATCAAATATTGTCTCCACCACTTGAAATTTAAAACTATGCTCTTGTGATGTTTCCATTATATGTTTTGCTAAAAAAATGTTTGTTACACTGCCTTATGTCTCTGGCATGTTCTCTCATTCTCTCCCGTAAACTATAGTTCATTTTCCCTATATAAAACTTGCCACAGCTGGAGCACTGTGCCAAATAAAGTAAATTTATCAATTTACAAGTAGCTTCCACAGTAAATTTGTATTAACTTCCTGTCCTAAGATGTATAAAACTGTTTGTGTTATTAATTAAATAACAACAATTGCAACTTCTACATGGAAACGTACCTAGCTTAGAAAATGTATGTTCTTTTTATTATAACATAACTTTTTCAATGAACATTTATTTCTAAAATGAAATAATGATCACAAACCTATAATACTATTTACTTGGTGATCTGACATTAAGATATGCCAGTTTCTCTTAACAACTTCGCAAACATCTGCTGTATTACTTGAATATAATAGACAAATGCTAGGAGCTTTCTTGATATATCTATTGTCATTCATTCCTACCTAGTCATGTGTTGCTGAAAAAAATGGGGCTGCTGTATTCTCTCCGAAGCTTTTAGTATCTCTTAACTGTTGTTGTATTTCTTGCTCTTTAAATCCCCTATGCAATAATCTTTTTTTCATAACTTCAGTATCCTTGAGGAACTTATCTTCTGTATTATTTAAGCATGAAGTTCTCATAGCTTTCCCTTTAACTATATTTTTCTAACTTTATGTCTAAATATTCAATACTTGTCTCTGAAACTTTCTCAGAGAATTTTGAAAAAGATGTGGTACTATATAAGTATTCTATAAGTCTGTAAAGATGTTCTTCTTCACCTATCCAAAGGATAAACACATTGTCAATAAATCTTTGGTAAAACCTGATGTTGGAAATGAATTCATTGTTAGTTAGTACATATTGGGACTCCCATTGTGCTAAACAGTGTTTGCAAAACTGTTTGCACAGGGTGTCCCCCATAGCTATACCTATTTTCTGAAGACATTATTCTCTAAGATAGTTTCTGTAAAGAAACACAATACATAAATTCTCTCTAAGCTATAAGTGCTACATTTCATCAGAAACTCTTTCAAAAATTCCAAACCTAAGACAGTTGAAATTGCAGTAAATAAGGAACAAGTATCTGAGGTTACAAATAAATGTTTCTGTTTGGTTCCATACAAGAACAATGCTTATATAATTCTATTAAAAATTGTTTTGCGTCATTTAAAACAATTTCATATTGATTTAATATAAACCTTAAGTGTCTTTCAACAAACATTGACATAATCTCTGTTGCCCAACCTTGTCCTGGAACAATAGGCCTTAGTGGCGTTGTCTTGACGTCCTTATGTACCTTAGACAAGGCCTGAAAACAAGGTATCATGGGCAATTCAACTAAACAAAATCTGTAAACCTCAATCGTTTAAATTGAGTAAGCAAACAATCATTTAACATCCTATGTATACCTTTGACCAGATCACCAATCAGTTCTAATATAACTGGTTTGTATGTGTCAGAGTAACGTAATAAATCTAAAACAGATTTTTCATAAAAATAGTATCCATAATTACTGTTGCTCCTCCTTTATCGGCAGGTTTTATATAAATTTCCATGTCTTTATGCAGTCTAAGGCTTGATATTCATTCTTAGTTAAATTGTAATATCTCTTATTTTTATTCTTATAATCAGTCATATTGAATAAAATATCAAATTCTTGTTTGCATACATTACAAAATACTTCCAACATAGTGTTCAAATGAGGATTATATAAACTCGGTTTTCTGAATATACTCACCGTTCCTTCTTCCAGATGCATAAATTGTAACATAATATTCTGGGCGAACATTCTAATGTCTGCTGAAACTTCACCTAGACTGGAGGAATATGCTGGTATAAAAGATATTCCTTTCTGTAACAAGGAGATTTCATAATCATCTAAACATATCTGTGAAATATTGTGTATCAGCCTTACGTCATCTTTCCCCACATCTTCTTGATAGATGGAGCCTAAGACTTCCTGTTGACCTCTTGTTCATTTGCACCCTCTGCTCTTGGAGCAACCTCTCTCCACCTTTCGTATCCTATGAAATGGTAGTGGGAGTTTCGGAAAAACCTGTGTTCAACTAATTGTTATATTATTATGCCTTTCTTTAGGTCTCACATCCAGTATATGGTTTTTATCTTTTTGTACTGCACCGGAGGTCATACAGAATGCAACAGCATTTATAACTGCTGCAGAAACTGTACAAGGCTCCCCACTGACTACCTGAGTAGCTGTTTCATGGACATTGTTATCACAATTATTAGAATCATGTTCCGGTGTTATCTTAATGTCACTCTGGTTAGTCCAGGTAAACACCTGTCATGCACTAAAATGTATGAAATCTCTTTGTAATGCCTCCGTCTTCTGTTGTCTAAGACGAGATTTGTAGGCAGAGGCATTGTTTAATATTCTCCCAAAGTGAACATCAACTAGGGAAATAGGAAAACCATCCATGAGAGTATGTTAATGTAGGTGGACCATATAGTAAGGAGGGTAGTAAGTATGTAGTGGCTAATGTTATTTTGGTGGCTGGGTGCATACAATTCTTGTGTAATTAAAGCATTCCTAGTTTGAGGTTAGTTTTTTTTGTTTCAAACACCTTTATTGAATTATCACTAGTGGCATAGGCAAATTTACATTCATATAAAAGTAATCAAACTATATCGACATAATAAACATTAACATTATACTTAACATATATTGCTATATATATCATATAACCTAGGCAATATTACATGAATTTTTAAATTCCTGCCTTTTTTTGTTTTAAATGCGAAACATCATTATTACTACATAGGCAGTCATACATTTATGTAAATGAAAACAAATCACATCGACACAATCCTAGTCACAAGCATTTTACATCACAAACAATACTGACACAGTACCAGTTGCAAACATTATACATTACTTATTGAGGTTAGATTTTTAATAGTTGCAAACATTATACATCACTTATTGAGGTTAGTTTTTTAATAGTATTATGTATGCGAAGATTGAAGAAAAGTTTATTATCTATAGTTACCCCTAACAGTTTGGTATATGGGACCACCTCTATTTCTATGTTATTTAAAGAGCCTATTGTGAAGTTACTTGATGGTGATTTTGGTGCGAATAGAATTAATTTGGTCTTGTTAGGGATGAGTAAGACTTGTGCTTTGTTAAGCCAGGACTCAGTGGATGAGAAGGTAGATTGGGTTATTTCTCTAACATGGGTAATATTTTAGGAGGAGGAGATTAGAGTAGAATCATCATCATATTGAATGAGAGTGCTTTGGCTGGAAGCAGTATATACGTTATTTATAAAGATGTTAAAAAGGAGAGGCCTGAGGATGGACCCTTGTGGGACTCCTGTTTTGTTTGATATTGTCAGAGAGCATTTTTCCATTTTATGCATTGCTGTCTGTGACTTAAGTAGCTGGAGAACCATTGTTGAGAAGTTTGGGTTAGGCCAAGGGAAGATAGTTCTTGTAACAGTTTTGGGTGAGAGACTGTGTCAAATACTTTATACAGATCTACAAATAATGATGAAGTTAGATGACTGGAGTCTCTGGCTTTGTTAACAGTATCACTAAAGGATATTAAATCAGTTGTTGTGCTGTGTCCTGCTCTGAAACCATGTGGTATATATATATATATATATATATATATATATATATATATATATATATATTCATATATATATATATATATATATATATATATATATATATATATATGTATGTATGTATATCCACTAAAGCCCAATTATCCCCTTCTCAAGGATTGCTAATATACACTGGAGTCTGGTTAAAGGGGTCTCATTGAGTAGCTTGGTACTGCAGACCTCTATCACATTTGTACAAGCTTTACTGATTTTCCGGGAGTCACTGTTCATACTTGTCGGTTAAGAGCAATACATTTCTGCTTGAAATCTAGTCTTTAAACATACAGCGAGACTGCTTCCTCCCAGAGAAAGAGCAAGCTATATATTTTTTTAATTTTACTGATTGCTTTTTCTCCAAGATGTAGTGACCTCAGGAGAAAAAGAAAATTAAAATAAGAGGTGTGGTGGGAAAACCAGCATATGGGTGTTTCCTTTTTGTCACTTTTTTCTGCTGCATTTGTACCTCAGCTTTATATCAAAGAATGCTTTAAATACTCCAGCAATAAGCTTCATGCAGTTTAGAACTGAGCAGTCTGGTGGTTGTAGGACACAGTTTACCCTTGCACAGGGGGATACTGAAGAAATCAAACCTAGGAATACAGAAAAAAACGTGAAAATAACTCACAGTCTTATCCTTCGAATTATTCCAACACCAAGCAAACTTTTTCCCTACCAAATGGTTGAATTTGCAATCCAAATGTAAGTTATTCTCTCATTACGTAGGCCTACAGTCAAATGTAATGTTCACTTCAGTAGGATAATCTTAATACTTCCATTGCACCCATACCTTTTGCTTATGTATTGATTTGTTAAGTTGATAAAGGCCTGATCCTCTGTTGCCTTTTGAGCCATGTCATGAGCCTCTGTCAGTATAAGAACGTAAAGAACTACATATAAAAAAATGCAACTTACGATTTATCATGTATTGTAGATTAAGGGTTGTATAAGCACTAAAGAATGTACATTTAAGCAACATTGTATAAAACATGACAGCTTATGAAGCTAAGGATAAAACGCTGTACTGTAAATTAGAAGGTGCTTAAAAATAAGCTATTATATAAGGAGTATACATACCTGTAGGTATGTACATTGGTAGTAGGTACACTGTATTTGAATAAGAGGTAAGTTCAAACTGTAGAACAATGACAAAGTGAACGGCAGCAAATGTAAGAGCCATGGGTGCCCACAGGATTTTTTGCAGGGATGTGCAAACCCAGAGGCCAGAGCTCCAGGATATATCTGTTTATGTATGGATAACTAAGAACTCCTGCTGTATTCCACACTGTAGTACAGAAACCGACAGCATCTCTGTGGATTTATTGTATTATGAAATAAGACCTCAGCGGAACTGTAATGTTGAACTCGTTCATGTAAAAATTATAAAGTTTCTGTGCAACTGTAAATTTTAAAAACAAAAACTGAAAGTACTATATTGTTGTAAGTTTAGGCCTGTGACTCCTATGGCCGATATCTGTTTGTGCACATACAGTTTGTGAGGTCTCTGTCTGCTCCACAAACACAGCAGCCACACCACCTTTCTCAGTACCTAACAATTTAATAAAGCTGTGATCCAATCCTTGATGTCCACCCCATGCAGCAGAGCTGGATCAAGGTCAAATGGAGCCCTAGGCAGTGTAATAGATTGGGGCCCCCCAGAGCAGCCCCTCATGCGGCAGCTCCCTACCTCCATAAAGCAGTCTCTCCCCAGAAATTCCAGTGTTCCATTACTTGGCTATTTTTCCCCAGTCACTATAAACACTGTTCAAACCAGGCAGTGTGATTACTGCTTTCTTATTTACTTCTACAATGATTACAGATATTGAAATAAAATAGCATAAACACTGATAATCATTTGCTAAACAAACAATACAGATTCACAATCAAATTAGATTTTGCATGAGCAGTAAACTTTTTTGCCCTTGAAACTCACATTCATTGAAATGGCTTTAAAACGCACATTCAAAGAAAATGCATCTGGCCAATGGAGGATTAAGTTTACCTTTGGGCTGTTTTCAAACTATAGGCTCCTTGCACATATTTTTAGGGCCATGCATATATGTATATGTTCTTTGATTCACCTTCCTGTTTGCACTAAATTATATTCCTTGTATAATAGAGCACCACTTGTTAGAATGTGTTTTAAATTTGTAGTTTTGAACATTCTTTCAGTAAGCAATGAAACAAAATGTATGAACTGCCCATTTTAGAAAATTTCAACCATAAAAGACATCTGTCATTACAATCCACCAATATCAGTCAATATGCACATTCTCTGCAGAAGTAAATGTCATCTGACTAATTCAACATTAAAGAGATCTGTAACTAACAAAGAGGTTGCTACTGGGCACACAACTTTAAATTCCAGTGTTTCAGCAACAAATTCAGTGCCTGCTGCCCTTGAAGAATAAAATTTCTGATGTTACATTAAAAAAAATGGTAAGCTGGTAATATTGCAATAGGGAGTGACTGACAAACTGACAAGTTCATAGCTAACTAGCATCTCATACAAAGGAGGACACACACAGGAGTGCAGAAGGCCTATCCCCCTTAAGATGCACCCACAGATTCAGTGTCAATTTTACCCCTCCCCCCCAAAAGACCAATCACAATACCAGTAGCTTGGCAGGAACCCAGTATTACTGCTGCACAGGTTAAAATAGCACTGTCCAAGGCCAAGAATACAGCTTCTATGGGACCTGACAATAGCCCTGGCTGTGTTCTATATGAACTACAGAGTGAACTGGCACTTCACCTGTGTGAAGTTTTTTTTGTGGGCCTCAGGCTTTGTCCCTACCAAATGGTGCACTGTTACAGTCATCCCTCTCCACTAAGGAGGAGTGACTACATTCCCTGAGAACTATTGCCCCATTAGCCTGACAAGTCTGATATGCAAATCTATGGAATGCATCATTATGGACCTAATAAACAAGGATATAAGGAATCTCCAAATTCAGGATCCCACACAATTTGGTTTTGTGAAGGGTAGATCATGCCTGCTCAACCTGGTTGACTTCTTTGAGCCAGTCACCAGAACTGTGGATGAAGGCAAGGTGGTTCATACACCTACCTTGATCTGACCAAGGCCTTTGATACCATTCCCCACTCAGGAATTATAAAAAAACTCACTAAGCTAGGCATCAACCCCTATATCACTAGGATGGTTGCAAACTGTCTCACAGATAGAACCCACAGTGTGAACATAGCTGACTCCAAGTCAGACTGCCGACCAGTCACAAATGGAGTCCCACAGGGTTTGGTCCCGGGTCCTCTCCTGTCACTACTACTCTTCCCTCATTAGGCCAATTATTGAGTACAATGCCCCATTTGGCATGTACCTCACTAGACACCTGCAACAACTGGAGAGGCTGCAAAAGTACCTCACAAAGAAGATCCTAGGCCTTAAACACTTGTCCTATATGGACAGACAAAAAACTCCAACTATTCTCTGTTTCATATTACCTACTTAGAGGAGATCTCTGCTTGACTTACAAAACCATGTTTGACCCAGCTCTTTTAGAAATGCTACATCTAAAGAAATCCCAATCCCTCCGTATCACACAGTCCAGAGACCTCAACTTCATTACCGCAATCAACAGAACATGCTTGAAGGACAGGTTCATAACCAAAGTCTACTCATGCTATGGAATAGACTTCCCATACATGTCAAACAGAGCACCTCACTGGCCCTCTTCAAGAGAAATCTTGACAAGTGGATGGGAAAAAGAAAATTCACCCCAGGGATCACTCCAATGGCTCTACTCGACACAGGCACTGGGAACTAAGGTTGGGTGGCATGATGCCAGGGTAATCCTATGAGCTAGACCATTAGCCTAGTACACACCTATGAACCTATGAACTAAATAATCAGCAATCGAAAGGGCACTGCAATACTAGCACTTCATCTGCATGGTGTGGGAGTAGAATCCACAGCCTTCTGCACCAAAGACAATTATGCTACTATCACTGCTTTCAAATTCTACAGCGCAAACAATGACTACCATCTGCAAAACAAAACAGTTAGTTGCACGTTGAAAACAGACTTAGCATGAGCAACAGTAAACTTCACGTCCTTTGAAACTCACAATTCCATGAAAATGCACTGAAACTCATAATTCCCTGAAAATGTACTGAAACTCAAATTCACAATTCTGTCGGGAGTCTGGTAGTTGGTGCAGAGGATTCAGGTTCTTGTTTCCACCAAAGCTCACAATTCTTTAAACAGTCTGGTAGTTAGAGTAGAGGATTTGGGCTCTTGTCTGCACTGAAGCTCACAATGCTTTCTGCAGTCTGGTAGTTGATGTAGAGGATTCAGACTGTTGTCTCCTGTAACCAAGTTTCAGGGTCAAGTCTGATCAAGTTAATTGACTAACCTGCCTCCACCCCAACTAGGGCATTACATACCATACATCCGTACCTCTCAAACTCATAGCATAAGAAATCTGGACAAAGCCTAAAATACCAAAGGGGCAAAAGCCCAAAAATAGGACAGATTTTAAATATTGCTCTTACAGACATAGAAAGATCTGATATGGCACAATATTTATGCAAAGGAGTGAACCAAAGTAATCAATACAAAAAGGCAGCTCCAATGATATTTGAAGAGAAATACAGGCAAAGGTACTCAGATATGGAAACTTTCGCAGTACACAAAAATAAAATGACATAGGGGGAATGTAGAACAGAAGATTAGTAAAGAAGAGGTTAGACAAATAGAAGATGAAGTTATGAATCACCTGCAAAGTGAAGGATTTAGTGTAGAAAGTTTAACAGTTTATGTCACAGCATGATGGAGCAATGAGTCCCCACAGTAATAAGAACAGGTGGAAGAGGAGATATATGAAGAACAAATACAGCCTGTTGGTTCCTCTACTTGCAGCCCAATCAGCTCATATTTTAATGATAGTGGGAGCTGGGAATCCTTTGGTGAGGTGTCAGCCCCATGGCCCACTTGTTCCTGCCCAGGGATCCCCAGTCAGATCAGCCTCAGTGGTAGTCTGTAGTAGGGAGTGGGTCAGCTTGCTGGTCCTGCATGATAACACACATTCTCCCTTGATTGACCACTTTGCCTGTCATTGTATTCCAAGCTCCACTACATGCTACCCTCTCAAAGAAAACGTGCCTCTGCATACTGAATTTCACTCAGCTTTATGTTTGACTAGCACATGGCAGTGTTGGCTCAGTAGGCTCAAGCTCCATAGGGTGAACACTTTGTACTTTTGCTATTTGTCTCCACTGTGGCCACCCAGAGCTGCCTCCCTCCCTCCCTAGCATGGGCAAATCACCAATAACCACTCACTATCATCCTTCCTGCCAACTCCAAGTACTCTTGTAATTAGGACTTGCTGACACAGCCCTGTATTTCTTGCCAAAATGTTTTTCTGTCTTTCTCCTTTATTGCATCTAGCAATATTTGCTAATCAACTGCAGCACACACAGATTTCTTCTCTTACATACACTTCCTATAAACAGATTTTCTATCTTACCTAACTTCATAACTCTCTTCATCAGTCCTCATCCATTTTTTCAATGCTATTCTACATATTCGTTTTCCACACTTTTCAGCAAACTAGCCATCAATACTGCTTTGATGATCTTCAGTCCAGTTACCTCCCATTTTGAACTTTATTGCCTGTTCATATAGCTTTAGCAGTAATGTCTGTGTTTACTGCTGTTTTGAAGATCTGATCCAACCTGTGTTTACATAGTGCTGCATTTCTAAATTTTTCCTCCTCTTATTTTCCTGTAAAAAAGATCCATTTTATGCATATCTTCTAGAAAGCTCTAACTATGGTCCAGGTGACCCAGGTTTGATTAGTCTCTTGGGTGTCTGAGGAGCTGGCAGGGAAGGATGGGTGTGCCTATTCCAAGTCACCATCTAGGCATTTCAAGTGACAAGGCATGGTCGATACAGGAAAGCAGCCCTTGAATATAATAGGGAGACACAAAGTGATACCAATTATGTTAGAAATAAAAAACTCCATGATGGAAGCACTCAATGGCATGAACCCACAGGATGCCTTTAGGTTTTGTACTGGCCCTAACTTTAGAACAGAGGTTGTCCAAGGGCAGTTGGAGAGGCTGGTAGACCTAATGATGGATGGGGCAGTGGTATAGCTGGAAAGGATGAAGCAGAATGTAAACAAAAAATAGTTAATCCCAATCTGATCTCATATCAAGCTTCAAACTGGATCATGATAATGGGTCTGGAGATAGTTTTACATAATCAATCACAGTTCCCTCTTTCTTTGCAAAAAATGTTTACCTTGTTTGATTAGCTCTTTTCTTTCCTTTTCAGCACTGCCGAATCACACACAAAAATTAACTTCAGTAGGTATTTGCGTAGCTTATTTATCTTAACAATTGAGTTTCTCACATTTAGATTGATAGATTGATGGACAGTAACACACACACACACACACACACACACACACACACACACACACACACACACACACACACACTTGCTTTACCTTCTCACTTATGGGAAAGGCTATTTTAAATTACGTGTGCAAGTGTGGAATGACTTGGCATCTGCTGTGGCATGCATGCACGCATGCATGAGTTGGATATAATACATCATTAGACTGTCATTTGCTGAGTAAATGGGGGATTTTTTCAAAATGGAAAGCTTGGAGTTCTCTAGTTTAAATAATGGAATCACTAAATAGCAATGTCACAAAAATTATTTTGAAGTCAAAATCCAGGGTGGTGCCCATGGTAAGAGCATATGTATGTAACTACAACATAATTGAAAACTGACCTGCTGTGACTAGGCCTGACTTCCACGGAGTGGTTGTGGTTTGCATATCTCATAACAGCAGGATTTTATACTCCTGATAACATTTCCATCACACTCTACATTTGCTCTTTTTCTGCCTACTCTGGACATCTGTATATAACTTGACCTACTTGTTATTTTGGCTGCATTCATTATAGTTATTTTGTTTATTAATTTTCTGATAAACAGTTATGTACACTGTTCCAGCACTGAGTTTTGTTCAGTCATGACACTAGGTTACATTTACAGTGAATAGAGAAAAATTTGCGAGGACAGCAGAGAAATTGTTTTTCTCTTATTCATGCAATAGGATCTTTGACACCGTCTTAATCAAGTGCTCAGCTACATGATTAGGATTTAACATATCATCTAAAGAATGACACCTCAGGAATGTAGTAAGCTATGTTACAGTGTAAGCATTGGTGCGCAAACAAAAATGTCACTTAGGGGAATAGAACCCACGGCATTGCAACCTTCCAGCATCAAAAGTAGATGTCCAGTGACCTTAATCACCTTTGTTAACACTTTAAACTTCCACTAAATATTTCGTACAGGGATAACAGATCTTCCATTGTTTGTAAGAACTGCAAAGCAGTTCATAAGGCATTATGAAGAGAAAGTTATGAGGCCTTACTGGCTGCATGCCTACAAAGGACATGTCATTATACTGCAAATTAATATATCCAGTAGAGTACAAACTCCACATCCATTCTAAGCAGCTATATGGAAGCTACCATAACAATGCTCCCAGTTTACATCTGAAAAAATGCAGGTATGCATGGTGGTTCATACCTGCTTAAAGTGAGTTTTAAATGTTTTGATATACATAGCAGAATTTGATGAGTCAAGTACAATAAGTGCCAGGATGCATTCTTACTATTGTCTATAATTATATATTTGGGTCATTATTTAACAAAAAGCATTCTAAACTTTTTATTAAACCATGGCCAAATAAATTTAGCATTTACTATAACAATACTACATTGGGGTGACATATGTTTTGTCCATAGACTTTAATGGAGCACCTGCATGCATGCACGGTGGTGTGCCATTGAAGTCTTTGGATGCAATACACATTTTTCCAACACTAGCACCACTAAGGTTGAAGTCTATCATCTTTCCACAGTGACATCAGTGTCTAGAAATCATATTTATGGAAGTACGTTGAAGTACATTAGAAAAACATACATCTCAACCTCTTAGATCAAGTAATCTGGACAAAGGCCCTAAAATAGGGACACTTTTTAATAAATTAATAATTTAAATAACAATTAAAAATTTATAAATTTTCAATAATTAATTGATAAGAGTAACAGGTTTTGCATCGGCATGAATTTTCTGTGTTTGAAATCTGAAACTCCAATCAACTGTCATTATTTTCTGACTTCAACCTTCAATAATTTGGCAGTGATTTGCTAGAAACCCACAATTTTATGAGAAAAACAACAAAAATACGAGGTAAAAAGCTGTACATTCTTTGAAAATCTGTACAGTTGAGAGATATGCTAGGAAAATGCTCCTTAATAGTTAAAAGTACCATTCAGCAGGTTTTTGCACCACATGTCATGGTACAAAGGTAAGATTAGAAACTCTTGGAAAATTACATTAACAAGAGGATGAATAAAAAAAATCTTGAGAATGTGGGCTTGACTCTGTTAGCATCTGCCAGTTTCAGTTCACTAGTATGTGAGTGAACAAATCACTTCATCAAACTGAATCTGCAGGCCACCATTGAAAACAAGCAGATGTGTATTATGTACATTGTCTGGAAAACAATAATATATATATTAAAAATATTTCCTTCCAATATCCTTCTGGCAGAGATATAATACTTTAAAGTCTAAAATGATCTGAATCATGCTAGAGAACAAAAGTTTGTTTAAGTGAATTCTTCCGAATTCATTCCATAATTTTGTTTTAATGAATTCCAGACTTCAGCACAGATGTTTCTAGCCAGTGCTGTACTTGGCTGTATAGAAAGGTACTTACAGAGGGTTTCTTCTGCTGCCAGTCACAGTTCTATGTGTGAATGGCACAACATATTCCTGCTGCATCTTTGTGTAGCTGTTCAACTGCAAGCCACCCAGGTACAGCATTTATTGGAACCAAATGTATCTGTGGGCACACAGTCACTTTTTCCCCATTTCTTTAGTTGTAATCAAGTCACTACTTTAGCAGCTGAAACAATATTTGGATTGCTTGACTGTGACAATGTGAAAACAACAATTAACATTTTCCTGACCCATCAAGACAGTAATGTAGCACTAGGGTAATTGGTATGCATATCAACACTATTGTTGAAACAGCTGGCCTTTTTCTGACAGTGAGGTTTGCTCTTTTAAGTTATTTATGGCAGCAGTAAATTATTTAGAATCTGACTTGGAGATCTAATAGGTTTTGTCACTTTCCGAATTAATGCTGTTGGCAGGAACATGAACTTCTTTTCCATGGTATGATAGAATACAAGTAAGAACAAGTAAATAAACATAATCCAAAATTCAAGCCTAGATTTAGTTTAGTTATTCTGTCTGTTAATTAGTTATAGCCTCAGTAGTATTATATGCTTTTGATAACATACTACAGTAGTACGGGGAATGAATCCACTGATATGTATGCTGCCTCACAAATGCATTTCATAAGTTAGGCGTTGTTACTTTACTTATTCAAAGTCTTTTTCGACATGAATATTTTGAATTTTAGATATACAAGTAGAAAAACATTTGCTACAAGTTAACTATGTAAGTTTCATTAGCATTGCACCATTTTATTAAATCCATTTTCTTCAGATGTGCTATGACTGAGTAAATAACAATGAAAACTAGTTTCGCTGAAACACACACACACACACACACACACACACACACACACACACACAAAACTGTATTCCTGTTTGATTTTCTGTATTATTGATAAGTTTTCTTTGCCATTTCTTTTTGTTGGAATCTATACTTAGATTGTTTACTGTGTAATTGTTGAACAAATAAATACTACAAAGAACCGGTAAAAAAAAATAAAATAAATAAATGCAATTCTGCTTCCACATCCTGTGTGTGTGTTTGTGTGTATGCATGCATATATATATATATATATATATATATATATATATATATATATATGGGAACACTTCACATAATCGAATTACTGAAATCTCGAATTTCATATGGTCGAAACCATATGATCGAGATTTCAGTAAATCGAATATGTGTAGTGTTTAAAAATAAAAGTTTACTTACCTTAATACATTGCATGCACACAGAGGCAAGGATTCTTGTACGCTCTGTGTGTACGTAATGTTTTATTTTTTTTGCGGTGTTGACAGGAAATGAGAAATCTCCTGTTTTGTGCTTCCGCATACAGTGCAAGATGGGAGATTTCCCATTTCCCCACTGTAGCGCGATCTTGGAGGTGGTATATTTATGTGGGGGGTGTGGGGGGCACAGGGGGGCAAAGCCCCCCTGCAAAAGGAAGTTTGTCCTTTTTTTTTTGTTGGTTTCGCTTCAGAAGTTCGAGTTTCCGAAACTCGATCTTTTGGTTTTGCTTATTTGCAGTTCGAGATTTTGTTAATTTGAGCTTCTGAAGTGAATATATATATATATATATATATATATATATATATATATATATATATATATATTTAAAGAGAGAGAGTAAGAAATAGACTGATATATATTATAGTATGACAATGTCTGATGTAGTTTATTGTTTTAATCAAGTCTCAGTGTATTGAGGGACAAAAACAGTAATATTGTCTCATTATCTTTATACAATGTTTTTCAATTATCTTCTATTTCAGCCATCTTTATTTCCACATTTTATCTTTTGTTGATAATTTTCTATTTTTTCATTAAGCCCTTCTTTTATTCTTTTATTTTTTCTGATTATTATTTGCCAGAATTCTTCATACTTGTATATTAACAGTTTTGCTAATAATTTCTCCTTTTTCTCATTTATCCTTTTCAGTACTTGTACAAATTTAAAAACGGTGTATACACCACTGGATTTAACAAGTCCAGTCCTCCTTCCTCTTTACTCATGTATAATGCACCCCTTTTGACTGGTTTTAATCTAGAACCACATATAAATGAAAAAAAAAATACTTAACAATTGTTTCTCATATATTTTCAGAATCATGAACAGACTAAACAAATAAGCTCTTTTACCCATCAATACTGAATTTATCAAGTTCACTTTTTTCTTGTAAGACAATCTATATGTCTTCCATTAAAACAAATTTCTTTTGATTCTTTTAATAATGAGTCCCATTGTGTTTGTATACTTCTTTACCAAAGTTTATACCTAACACAGCAAAATATTTTATTGTAAATGGAATACCTGCTAATTTATTGTATCTCCCATTCATTTACTTTTATATTTATTTAATGTCATACCAATTCCTTTCAAAAAATCAGCTACAAAATGTATAGCTTCTCTCATCCCTATGCTGTTTTTAGTTGTTATAATAATATCACCTGCTTATGCCATCATCAGTGGAATTTCTATAACTTTATGTATAATATAGTTTGTATTTTTCATTTCACAGTTAATCTCTCTAACTGCCACATTCATAACTAAAGCAGATAAGATACTACTCATATGGCATTCTTATGTTATACCCTTACCCAAATCTATTTCTTTATTTAACCACCCATTTACCAAAAATGTATTATTCCTGTAGGCTGTCATACAAATTTTCTTAACTGTATTACTAAAATTTTATCTTTTCATTAAATCACATACCTCATATTCAATTGAGTCAAAAGCATTATTACTATCACTTACCATTATTTTTGAATCCTCTCTTCTTTCTAAAATATCATCCACCATTTTCCTTGTTATAATTAATCATTATTCACTTTCTTTACTTTTCATACCATATAAACTTTTTTCTATTATATGTTATATCTTATTTTAAAGTCTTTTCTGAATGGTTTGTCTTTCGGCTTTTCCCGGTTAGGGGTCGCCACAGCGGAACTCCCATCCACTAAAGATTGGCAGCGGATTTTTACGGTGTTGATTTGCCAGCCCGATGCCCAACCTTCAAAGAAGGCAAGCCAATTAACGCACGCACCTACCTGCATGTCTTTAACGTTTTCATAAATATCTTGCAGTCTGTATTGCTGAGCACTGTTGGTCTCCAATTCTTTATGTCTTCTTTTTCTCCTTTCTTCCATATGAATTTTAATATTCCACTACATAATTCCTTACGGTAAAGCATTTTTTCAGCCACTCTTTCAAAACTTGTAACAAATATTGCTTTTGCCATTCACCTAAATTTTTATACATTTCAAACCCAGTTCCATCTGGACTTGCAGCTGAATCTATGTTTAACTGTTTATGTACTTTGTCTAATTCATACAAATGAATGTATTTTTCAACTTTCTTATTAATTTGTTCTGCTTTTTTTACTTCCCATATTTTATTACATTCTTTCCTTTTTGTTTTGAACATTTCTTCTATATAATTTACAATGATTTCCATAATCTGAGGTTGAATTCCTCTTACTTCTCCTTTTTATCTTTAATTTATCTCATTATACTACTATTCTCTTTTATCATTTTACATACAATGCGGTGGTGGTACCGTGGTAGCGTTGTCGCCTCACAGTAAGATGCTGTCTGGTTCGAATCTCAGCTAGAGCGTCTTCTGCGTGGAGACATGAGTGAATGGGCGCACCTTCGTTGAAGGTTGTGCATCAGTACTGGCAACCTGGTATGTAAAAATCAACTGCCAATCATTAGCGGACCGGAGTTCCTCTGTGGCGACCCCTAACCGGGAAAAGCCGAAAGACACAAACAGACATGCTAATATTTTAACCTTTTTTCCATTGCAGTAAATATCTTTGTTTATAAAATTCTTTAATTTTATCATAATTTCTTTATATAATTGTTTCTCTTTATCATAATATTCTCTCTCATTCTTTCTAAAATTTCAAATATGCCTTTATACATTTTAGTATACCCTTGTTTTCACATCTTTCTTATCTTATTCTGCCATTGTAAACATCATATTTTATATTTTCTTTGAAAAATCCTCCATTCTGACAAATTAACATAAAATTCCCTCATAGTAACTTAGTCTCTAGATAATTGCATTTTTAGTTCTTTTCCTTTTCATTTAATTTTTTTTATTCTTTTTATACCCTTTACTATTCCATTTTTTCCTTTACAATCCATCTGTGCATGTCCATTTTTTTACATTCAAGTTCATACTTGTTTACATTGTATCCAGTTTTCCCACATGTATAACATTTGTTCTTATTACAATTATTTCAATTATTTACTAAATGCCCTTTTTTACCACAAAAAAAAGTTATCAGCTGCTCCAAATATTTTAACATCCCCATTTTTCCAGCATTTATAATACTTAGAATATGTACAGTTCTTTCCTTTCCATTTTTAACAAGCCTTGCAATCCCATCTCCCAGTCTATAACCCCTATTATCATAAACTTTGGAAATTTCTATAATTTGTTATAAATACTTTTTAAATGTTCTTTCAAAGTCTCTCTTTCAGCCTCTGTCTGAAACTGTGTATTTATTTTCTTTTTTGTTCCTCAAATAAAAAAAAGTATTCACCACATAATCATTCCATGGATTGTCATTTTGTCTTTTTTTATATTCACTCAGAAAATTTCCTATACCTTATTCTCACCTCACAAAATGTCAAATAAATGTCCCTATTTATTAAAATAAAGGCTCTTACTTCATCTGGTTTAACACCAAAGGGAGTATTACAGTGTCCATTGCCTCATATCTGTCCATCCCAATTCTCACCACAAATTTCCTTTTGGTGCTATCTTCTTTTTTTCTTTCTGCTCTCTGCCATTATTAGCAACTGTCTAGATGTTTTCTTTTTTTATGTACTGCCCTGTTCATAATATCCTCTGCTTTTTCTCCCTGAATTTTCTCCATTATGTATCCCCATAACACATCTTCTGGTTCACTTTCATTCATCATCTTGTTTAATATTGCATCTCGCAACCCTCCTTACTGGAGGGTTGTAACAATAGACTCCTCTTTTTCACATCCTCTGATATTGCAAGCAGTTCCTTCTGGAAAAGGCTTTCTGATTCATCAGCAATGCCACTGATATCCTTTTTAGACATGGCATTTGCCTCTGTTCCATCCATTACTTTCTCCATCTTGCATACCGTCCTCCCAGCCACCACTGTACTAGGAACAGGACATGTGCACACACTCATGTTAGCCAAACCATGAGTACATATCACAAGCAAGTGAATTTCTCTGATGCTCTGGCCAAATTTCTCATAGTAGTATAAAATACCACTTTGGGTTTCCCCTGAAAAGAGTTAACTAGCCTAGTGAGACTAACCTGGTTAATAAAGTATAGAGAAATAAACAGAATAAATAGAAACTCTGATGAAATCTTAGCCACTATGAATATCAAAGCACTAGATTTGTAAAAGTAATTCTACCAGAGTTCTGACCAAGTGTATTTTTTTTTTGTTTTATCATTTTAACATTCACTATTAGTGATACAAAACAAGTATAGTAATGGTATTACCCATCTGTAGTGAGTGTTTATACCATTATCATTCTGGTATAGTAATCCACAAATTAAAGGAGATCATGAAAGTAATTCTTTCAAAACACTGCATGCCTAATGTAACTATTATTTATTTATTTATCTTTGAAGAGCTGTCCATAATAATGTATATTGGTTATTATAGAAAATAATCTTTTATATTGTGAACTGAAGTAGTTGCATTTAATTGTTTATTTTTATCCAGGATGGAACAGGTTTCTATAAACCTAAAGGTTGTTTTAAATCCAAGACTGGGTTTCCTGCTTATTACTTCCTCAACCCAAAATGCAAGAGCTATTACATTTGTAATTACTTAACATTCAGAAAACCCTTAATAATGTATTTTACTTGGCGGTTATATGTAAAAGCTTCACACAAAACACTTACATATGTCATATGACTTCATTTTTGTATCACCTTTTCAGTCTTGTTTCAGGTCTTGTAAATAAGCCATCCTGAACAATTATATATGGTTTGTCTTCGACAACATTACCAGTTTTGTACTAGTCTTTTCATTTGCACGTAGCTTATAATTAACTGTTACTGATACAATGAATTATCCTTGACATATAACTGTCAAAATGTCTATAAAAGGTTACCTTTACTCAGTTTCCTTGTATTCTTATTTGCATTGCATTGATGTACTCTGATTTTAGTTGTACGATGGCTTTTTTTTTTTTTAAATAGTCTTAATAACCACCCACCTCATTGATTAACAGATGAATAAATAAATAAATAAACAAATAAATAAACAAATAAATAAACAGTGCTGCTTTTGTTGTCATTTAATGACTGACTGCCTATTAAAGATATGGTTTCAGTGAGTGCTGAATGTATGCATGTGGAACATAGCAGATTTTCACTTTTTTGTTTTGTTTTAAGTAGTAAGGGTTCCATTTCTGAATTCCTGGTGAAAGGATAAAGCTGAAACCTAGAAAAAATTTCAAGCACATCTCCAGGATACAAGTATCTATGTACTTGTAGCTTTTGTTTTTGGGTTCTGCTATCTGTAACCTAGTTGATTTTAGTTTAAACTATATTGAAACTACTTTTTTTTAGTTTTATACATCAGCTGTGGTTGCTGCAATGAAAGCTATCTTCCCAGAGGATGTATAGCCAGAATATGTGAAAAAATGAAAAAAAATTCTAAATTATGTTTTGTTGAGAATCACAGCTGTTTTCTCATGAGTATTTTTTTTTTAATTTATTCCACTGATTATGTTTAAAAGAAAGATTAAGGGAGTTCATTGCTGGCAGTTTATCTTTAGCTGACAAATCTAATGAAAGTTATTGGAAAATGCTTTAACACATTACATTTTTATAATTTCATTAATGGCATTTGAACAGAAATGTAATAAAATGCATTATGGCTGTAAATAGGCAGAGAAAATGTACAAGGAATAGAAATCTGCTATCTTTTATGCACTTAGGTGAATTACATTATTTTTCTATATTGTCTGGTATGATGCACGCACCATTCAGTTTCTCACTCCTGCAACATTCATTGTACCCTGCAAAAAAACTTTTAATGTTGATTTGAATGCTCCAAAGTTATATCTTAAATATCACGTTAAGTTTCTGCTGATATTTTGAGTTTCAGATTTTTTTTTTTGATAATGTTTGGTGTGTTGATGTTTTTATAGATCAATTTCAGTGTATGCATATCTGTCTACCTATATATATATATATATATATATATATATATATATATATATATATATATATATGGACAGATACATAGATATAGATATCTGCATTTTCTTTCCTTATTTATATAAGTACAGTATTCTGCTATGACTCCTGTATTAGTTTTGGGTAGAGGACTAAATGAGTTATACATTTTTTATCTCACATGCATACTCACTAATGACACTGTAAATCACATAACACTGTTGGATGCTAACTGAAAGCAAACCAAAATTGTGCACCATGTCAGTGGGTAGAAGTCTGAGGTCCTAAATTGTGGCTGGAATTAAACAAGTATAGTATGTAGCAGCAGTTTATTTGTTTATTCATAGATACCAGTTTTTTACCCTATCCGTAGTCATATGATTTTAGCCACCAGCACTGATGTACTTAACAAAGTGCATGGTGCTTTATGATACTCCATGCTACTGAGTGCCTACATTGATATGCTTGTGTTTTAATTGCTTATGGATGTTCATCGTGTTTCACTGTTGCAGTCATTACACTTCGGTTATCCTGCTGGCAGGCTACCCTCAGTCGGCCTGAATTCCAAAGTCCCGGTCCGCCGTCGGCTGCTGTCGCCTCTTCCCTGACGTCAGTGCGCCAGGTATATATAAGATGCAGCCAACACCATTTTCTTCAGTCTTTCTTGCCAGGTGGTGCCCAAAGCAAAAGCAGTTCGCAAGTGCCGGTCGGCCGACTCCTGAGATTTTCGAAATTTAATTTCAGAACCGAAGTCTTCAATAAAGCTAAGTACCCCATTGGGGAACCTTTTTCTTGCTCCAGACCGATGTCAGTAAAAGTTAACAATTGCATTTCTTGTGGGAAGCAAATACCTCATAAGGATTTTCACTCTTACTGTATTCCTTGCCTAGGCCCTGACCACGAAGTTGCTAGTTGTCAGTTTTGTGTAAGATTCAACCAACGCACTAAAGTGTCAGTTTGATTTTGCTTTACATTACTTTGGCCGAAGGTTTAATTACATAATGCCGCAAGAACAACCGATGACCAGAATTCATAAAAAACGCAAAGGCAAAGAAAAGGACAGGCATCCGAGGTCCAAAACTGATGACGAAACCTCTTCTAGGCCAGTCACCGGTTCGCTGGTTCTCAGTGAGGCACTTTCGCAGCCCCTGACACCCGCTATCTCAGAGCCACAGGCCACCTCCAACTCCCACATGAAGACAACTAGGCCTCTGGAAACTCAAGGTATTGGGCCTACTGAAACTATTCCCTCAGATGAGTCCGGAGCCGCTGAGCAGGCATCGGCTTCTGAGGGTGTTTTCAGACCTACACAGCTTACTATCAAGTCCACTTCAGCAGCCAAGGCAAAGTCAAAAACACCATTAAAGACAAAGAAACAAGTACAGCATTCTCCTGGACAGTCATCCAT
Source organism: Protopterus annectens (assembly GCF_019279795.1). Classification (NCBI taxonomy): domain Eukaryota; kingdom Metazoa; phylum Chordata; order Ceratodontiformes; family Protopteridae; genus Protopterus; species Protopterus annectens. Next base: position 235,666,580 of record NC_056734.1, on the reverse strand, counting down.
GCCAAAGAAACAGATGCTTAAAATGGCTGAAGACCTAATTACTTTGATCAGGGGGTCCCATCCCCCTCCTGATAAAAGGCCTAGGCAAGACACTGACTATGACTCCTCTGACCAGGTTTCTATTTCCTCTGATTCCTCTTCAGAACAGGGATATTCTCTTCCTCCCTATGAGGACTCTGATGCTGAAGAATCTATCGCTTCAGCCTCTCCTCCTGAGGATTACTCTTTTGGGGAAACCCTACACACCATGAGGGAGCATTTCCATTGGGAGAGCCAGGATTATTCAGAATCCAAGAAAAGGCTCAGAGATTTCCTTTTACTTCCTCAGCACAGGCCCCTTGCTATCCCCCCTGTACTAGATATTGTTGATGATGTTTTTTCTGAATCCAGTTTGTCTCCTGATTCTTTACCCCCTGCACGAGTCAAGCCAGATAGGCACTACAGGGTCCCGGACTCTCATAAATTTCTTTATAAAAATCCTGCTGCTGACCCAGAAACAATTTCTCAGGGTCCCAAAGGGGTCAAGGCTTCCACTGCAAAAAACCCTTTTCCCTCTGATAGGGATTCTAGAGCACTGGATAGATGGGAAAAAAGGTTTACACTTCTGCTACTTTAGCTGTAAGGGCTTTAAACTGCCAGTTTCACATGCTTAAATATCAACAATACCTAATGTCTTTGCTAAAACAGAAAATGCTTACAAGCTCAGAATGTCCTGACAATAAGGAAATGCAGGATTTATTGCATGCAGCTGAACAAGTGGGAAAGCATACTCTGCAATGTGGTTTTGATTCATTAGAGGCTTCTTGCAGAGCCGCAGTTACAGGCTCTGTCATTCGAAGGCATGCTTGGTTAAAAGAGCAAAGTTTAGCTGATCATGTTAAAGCAAAATTATTGGATGCTCCATTACAGCATGATACTTTGTTTGGTGTTAAGGCAGAAGAGGTGTTAAAGAAAATGGAGTTAAAGCAAAATCAATGCAGACAGTAAAGGATTTCTTACAGGTTCAGCCACCTAGATTTAGCAGGAACTGGCCTTCTAAAAATTGGTCCTTTCCAGTGTCAGACAGGCCACAAAGAGGTAGATACAGATGTCCAAGAGGCAGATTTCAGCCCCAAAGGCTCATACAGACCTAAACAATGGGGTGCTTCAGCCCCCAAAGGTGGAGAGGACAAATCACAACCTTATAGGAAACAGTCCCAATGACTTCCCTCTACAAAAGCCAAGCACTTACCTTTTGACAGCGCCCTTAGGGGGAAAACTAGCACTTTTTTCACAAAATTGGCACATGATCACCCAGGACAAATGGGTACTGAATATTGTTTCTCAGGGTTACAGGTTCCACTTTCACACCCTTCCAAGGTCAAAAGGTATGCCAGTCCTGCCACAAAACCAATGGGCAGAGGCACAAAAACAAATTTTAGCTCTTATGGACATGAAAACTATCCAAAACGTACCACAGCAAGAACAGGGACAAGGATTTTACTCAAGACTTTTCTTGGTACCCAGAAAGGACAAAGCCTGGAGACCAATACTGGACCTGTCAATTCTAAATACTTTCCTAGATATTCCAAAATTCAAAATGTTGACACTGCAGCAACTTCTACCCATGCTGGGCAAGAAGGCTTGGCTAGTTACTTTGGACCTCAAAGAGGCATACCTGCATGTCCCAATCAGACAATCTTGCAGAAGATACCTCAGATTCATAGCTGGCTCAATGCATTACCAATTCTCTGCACTGCCCTTTGGCTTGTCTACTGTGCCCAGGGTCTTCACAAAATGCCTGGCACCAGTAATTGCATTTTGCAGACAAAAAGGAATTAAAATATATCCGTACTTTGACGACTGCCTTATTCAAGCAGAGAGCAAGGACATTCTATTAAAACATCTGGCGTTTGTAAAAGAATTACTAATTTGCCTAGGGTACACAGTAAACGAAAAGAAATCAAAACTAGTGCCCTCTCAAGAGATAATATTTCTGGGTGCAAGCTTAAATACAACTGCCCAGATGGCTTATCTCACGCCAGACAAGCAAAGGCAACTGACTCATTACTTTCAAATGATGGCAACAAAGACCCAGCTACCTGCAAGAAAAATTCTGCAGGCTTTGGGCTTCATGGCATCTTGCATCCTGCTAATTCCATATGCAAGACTGCATATGAGGAAACTACAATGGTACCTAAAAAGTGTTTGGACTCAACATTGCCACAGCCTGGAAACAATAATAACTCTTATCCCCTGCCTGCAACAGGAGTTTCGATGGTGGGCACTGGCCTGTCACCACAACAAGGGACAGCCTTTCACTTTACCCACAGCCAGGCAGACTCTAACAACAGATGCATCAGATTATGCCTGGGGGGCACACATAGCAGGAAAATGTATTCAGGGCACGTGGCCCACGAACCAAATGCATCTTCACATCAATCAAAAAGAGAATGCCCTGACAGCCTTCAAGGATCTACTACATCCAGGACAACTATTACTAAAGACGGACAATACTACAATTATGTGGTACATAAACAAGCAAGGAGGCACACATTCCTACCCCCTCTGCAGGCAAGCCATGAATTTGTGGAACACAGCACTGACCTATCAAGTACATCTGCAGGCACAATTCCTGCCAGGAAAGAAAAATACTCTGGCAGATGAACTAAGCAGAAACCTCATGGACCCTCACGAGTGGAAACTAAATCCACAGGTCTTCAGCATGATAACAAGGAAATGGGGATGCCCAGACATAGATCTCTTTGGCTTCCCTCACAACTACCAACTACAGAAATTCTGCACAAGGATTTATCACTCACAAGCATGGAAAGTGGATGCTCTATCTTTCAGCTGGGAAACCCTAACAGTCTATGCCTTTCCACCACTGCCTCTCCTTCCCAAGGTGCTCCTAAAAGTCGACAAGAGAAGCCAAAAATGATTTTGATTGCCCCAGACTGGCCACGCCAGCACTGGTACCCAATCCTAAAGAGCTCGTCTCAAGGCCCAGCCTGGACTTTAACTCTAATTCCTCATCTTCTGACTCAACAAAACAATCAGATCCTGCACAGCCAACTCAGAACCTTAAATCTGGCTGCATGGCAGATAATATAGCCACTCAGAACACACCTCTCTCTAAAGCTGTTATGGATGTCATTTTGGAAGCCAGGAGGCCGAGCACCAGGAAATCTTATTCAGAAAAATGGAAGAGATTCTGTGCTTGGAACCGGCACAAGGATTTGAACCACTTGTTCCAAATATTCCTCAGATTTTACAATACCTAACTGAGATGCTGGACAAAGGCCTATCCTTCTCATCAATTAAGATCCATGTCTCTGCCATTTCAGCTCATTACAATATGGAACCTCTTATTTTCTCTCATCCACTGCTAAGACAGTACCACAGAGGGGCAAAAAACATAAGACCCCCAAGGAGAGCACCGGTACCTACATGGGACCTCAACTATGTTTTAGAAAACCTCACACTACCTCCTTTTGAGCCAGCCAATACAGCTGACATAAAATTCTTATCATGGAAAACTGCTCTGCTCCTAGCAATAACTTCAGCAAGAAGAGTCTCAGAGTTACAGGCATTAATGGCAGTGGAACCTTTTATTATTTTTCATCCGGACAGGGTTTCTCTAAGGACAAACCCAACATTTATGCAAAAGGTGGTATCCAGTGTGGCTCTTAACCAAACCATTCATTTGCCAACATTTTATCCAAATCCCCAGAATAAAGGGGAGAGACTTCTGCACTCTTTGGACATATATAGGCAGCTACGCTTCTACTTGGACAATACAAAAGCTTTCAGAAAAACTGAGCAACTGTTTGTAGCATATGCTACAGGATCACAAGGAAAGGCTATCTCAAAGCAGACTATTTCAAAATGGATAGGACACTGCATTTGTTTCTGCTATGCACAGCATGGCAAGTCAGTGCCTAAGAATATTAGGCCACATTCTACCAGGGCAGCAGCCACATCAGCAGCCTTTCTCAGAGGAGTACCAACCGAGGACATTTTGGAGGCTACAACCTGGACTTCAGTGCGCACTTTTACCAAGCATTATCACTTACCTCTTTACTCTAAATCTAGAGCAGGCTTTGCCACTGCAGTTCTGCAGGGCCACATAGCCACTCCTAATCCTATTTAGACCCCAGCCGCCATACCTCAGCTTTGGGATTCAACCCAAGTGTAATGACTGCAACAGTGAAACACAATGAACATAGTACAGTTGTGTACCTACCATAAATGTAGATGTTCGAGTGTATTCACTGTTGCAGTCGAGGTTACCTACCCTCCATCCCCCTTTCTTTGCTGGGACTTATCTATACTTCTCTATCCTATACAACCTATGTGGTGTATTTGCTTGTAGATGAAGGTATTGTTTTTATTTTACTGTAAGTTTTTATAAGCGATATGTATTGCCTACCTTCTTGGGGGCACCTGACATCTGGGGCAAGAAAAACTGAAGAAAATGGCGTCAGCTGCATCTTATATACCCCTGGCGCACTGACGTCAGGGAAGAGGCGACAGCAACCGACGCCAGACCAGGACTTTGGAATTCAGGCTGACTGAGGGTAGCCTGCCAGCAGAATAACCCAAGTGTAATGACTGCAACAATGAATACACTCGAACATCTACATTTATGGTAGGTACACAACGGTACTTTCTGCAACACAACAAGAATTTCATTCACCATTCTATTCATATTTGAGCTGAGCAGAAATGCTTGTTCCAAAGCACTGTATGCCTACATATGCATATACAATTAGTAGATCAGTAGACTAACAGTGACCATTAGTGGACTTATTTGACCATTACTATTCTTCCTGAGCACATTCCTTTCAGCTAGTCCATATCTGATCATCTACTGCTACTCCATGGTCTACCTATTATATTTTGTTACGTAACTCAATTATTATATGTCATTTTTTTCTGTTTCATGCATACTATGGTCTGTTAAGTTGTACCAGTGTAACACAAATTTTTATTTTTTTGTTGTTGTTGTCTTGTGCATATTATAACATATTAAGTTACACCAGTGATTCATTCGTTATGCTTTTTGTTTGAGTGCACCTGTTTGTTTGCTTATATATATGTTATAAACTACTAGTGGAGTTTTTCTCCCTGGGCCTCTACTTATAGAGATTTCTAATGTCCAGATGGATTTCCCAATAAATAAATAAATAAGTACACAAATAAATAAATAAGTCAATAGATAGATAAACAAACTAAATAAATAAATTAATTAATTGGTTAATGGATGTCCTGGACAGTGCCACCAGCTACCAACTTCCTCCTCATTCGAGTCTATATTATTTTGTTGAAACTACTTGCAGCAAATTGTTGTTCATCGAACACAACATATTGAACAGCCGTTCAATGTACGTTCAGATCAGCAAATGTTTTAAATAGGGAAGTGAATTGCTTATCCATCGCAGTGACTGTCACACACACTACATT
>NC_056734.1:235613635-235656135 GCF_019279795.1 Protopterus annectens | reverse complement strand
TTCCCAGGTCCCTAATAACTTCTTCTGTGTTCAGGGGATTGCCACCTATATGGTAGCTAGGGGTAACCTTATTTTTCCCGAAGGGTATGACTATGCATTTCTTGGCATTTAACTTTAGGCCATGGTTCTGGCACCAGTTATCCATTTCTGTGAGACCCTTCTGAAGGATATCTGTGTTGGATGTGTTTTCAACTACGGCGCCCAGTTTGCAGTCATCTGCAAACTTTGTCAGCCATAACCCTCCTGTGTTTGCTTGTACTTCAGAAAAGTAGATGCCAAACAAGAGTGGGCCCAGGACTGAGCCCTGTGGGACACCACTTGTGACAGGCTTTGAGTCTGACATGGCGCCAGCAACTCTGACCCTGTGGGTTCTGTCACTCAGCCAGTTTGCAACCCATCTTGTAATGTATGGGTTTACATTTAAGTTGATGAGTTTTTCAATGATACCCGAGTGAGGTATTGTATCAAAAGCCTTTGCCAGGTCTAGGTAGGCTGTATGGACTGCCTTTCCTCGTCAATGGCCTTGGTGACTGTTTCAAAAAGTCAACCAAGTTTAAAAGGCATGATCTGCCTTTGACAAAGCCAAACTGGGTTGGATCCAAAGTCTGCAAGTTCCCTATGTCTTTATTTATGAGATCCATTATGATCCTCTCCATGGCTTTGCAGATAAGGCTTGTCAAGCTAATGGGACGGTAATTTCCAGGGTCGGTGGAGGCACCGCCTTTGTGGAGTGGGACCACAGTCGCTGCGCCACTCCCTGGGTACGTATCCGGAGGTGAGACTAAGATTAAACAGCTGTCCTAACTGTGGGTTTAATTCCTCGTTGAGTTCATGGAGCACACAGCCGGGGACACCATCAGGTTCCATGGATGCTGTGTTCTTTGCCTTGGAGAGAGCAGTTCTCACCTGGGCGTTAGAGATGTTTGGGGGGCTACAATCATTTGGTATAGATACCTCTCCTTTAGGGGGGGAAGTTTACACTGAACCTGTCAGCCAGTATGTTGGCAATGTCTGTAGGATCAGTAATCTTCACATCATTTTGAACTAATTCTGAGCATATCTGGGAGTTTCCTCCTAGGTTTCTGACATAGCTAAAGAATGCCTTATGGTTGTCTTTAGAGTCCTTAGCTATTTTTTCTCAAAATTAGCTTTGGATGATTTTATGAGAGCTCTTAGCTTTTTACTTATAGTGATCAGCGGTGTCTTACCTTTTAAGGATTTTGCTCTATCTTGTAGTAGCTTTCTCCTTTTGTTGTAGAGTTTGTTTATGGCTGGGGTCCACCAGACTGGACGATTGCCTTTGGTACAAAGAGTCTTTGTTTTGCTTGGGATTGCCTGATCCACGAGCCTGCAGGTGCTGGTAGAAGGCATTTGTAAGTGATTCAGCGGTTTGAGTAATGTTAACCGCCGCTCAGGGGCCTTAAAGGAGACCACACTAGTCTTTAGAAGTGTGAAGTCGGCTTCGAGAAGTTCTTTACTGTGGTCTTTTCATTTCGGTGGGGCGGGATGAGGACCCCAGTGAGATTAGTTTGTGATCAGATCTCACCAGTGAGGGGTATACTTCGGCGTTGAACATTGTGCTCCCATGTTCGTGATGATGAGATCAAGTATGTTTTCTCCTCTTGTGGGGATGGTGACTAGTTGTTCCATGGCATTTGAGTTTATGAATTCCAGGAACTTTTGGGCTAGAGTGTTTGGGCTTGAGTAGTGTTCCCAGTCTATATTAGGGTAGTTGAAGTCACCTAGTATGATGGTGTTCGGAGATACATTTATCCCCTCCAGTGTTTTCAGGAAGGCCATATGAGGTTCCTGAGTTTGCGAGGGTGGCCTGTAACATGCTACAAATTGCAGAGCAGTCTTGCCTATGGTTAATTGCACCTGGATGGTTTCCGATGCATCGTGCGATGCCACCAATCTTGAGGTGTGGGTGTCCTTGATGAATATGGATACCCCTCCTCCTTTCTTGGTATTGTCTGGGTTTTGGGGCCGGAACACATGATATGAGGTAAAACCTGATATTGCTGGGGTGCTCTCAGGAGCCTTGAACCAGGTTTCTGTCACAGCACAGACATCGATGTTCTCCATACTGAGAAGGGCCTCGAGTGCGTGCATCTTGAGGTTGAGACTTCTGGCATTGAGCAGCATTACCCTTAGTTTTTTTCTTTGTTTTGTTCTAGGGTGGTAGGTTTAGAATTTGAGCCTTGCCTAAAAAAGGCACTATGGGGGTGGCAAGAGCCTTTGCCAAAATCCGAATCCCAGGGTGACAAGTGCAAGCCGTCCCTTGAAGCAGCGTGGCTTGTCCAGCATGTCATCCCAGGCAGACAGACATTGGATCCCCTTTGAATGACACCAGAGTTTAAGCCAATTGTTAAAGCTGATCATCTTATCTCTGTATTGTGGCATCATTCTTGGTGAAGGTAGGATACTGCTCAAGGTCAGGGTCATACCTGCTTGGGCTACATAATCAGAGAGCTCCTCTATGTCTCTTTTCATGTAGTCCAAGGAGGTACGTCTCAGGTCGTTAACACCAGCATGGACAATGATTGAGTCATACTTGTACCTGCTGTTGAGAGACCTGAGTGCATGCGTTATGTGGCGGATTCGAGCACCCGACAGGCAGCTTACTGTGACCTTCTCCTTACTCAGTCTGGTGAGCGGGACGTCAGTGTGTCTGACTATGGAGTCACCAATGACTAGTGTGTCTGGCATTGTGTTTGGCCTTAAGGGCTGTGACTGCTTGACACTCTGACTGTGTGGTCTATGTGTTGCAGGTGTTGTGTTCTGAGGTGGTAGTTGTTTGGGTGTCTGCTTTGGTGGCCTCTGCTGTTTTGGTAGATTTTTGATCAGAGCCTCCGAGTATGTCTTTGTGTGTTTATGTGTATGATTTGAGGTTGTGATGGTATTATGTGAGACTGGGTCTATAGTGTGTGCGGTTACCTTCTCCTCCTGTCTGGTCATGCCAGTCCTATGTTGAGAGAGCTCAGCCTCCAGTTTGGCCGTATAGTTGCATCTCTCGCATGTATTTGTGTTTTGTGGGAGGAGGAGATGGTTGTCTGTGTACGTGAGGCAATTGTAACATTGCCTCAATATTCCCAGGTTCACCAGCTGAGCAGGAGAGGACATTAGCAACTAATCCCTCGACATGCTAGAAGGAATATACAGAAAAACTTAAGAAAAGTAGTTAGGAAAACCTTCTATATCGCCCACCTGATCATGAAGGGATTCACATCTAGATCAAGGGAGGTCATCGTCCCCCTGTACTCATCACTCATTAGACCTATGATTGAGTACAATGCCCTGTTCGGAATGTATCTGACCAGACACCTGCTGCAGCTTGAAAGGCCCCAAAAGTTCCTCACCAAAAGGATAAAGGGTCTCAAAAATATGTCTTATGCTGCCCGACTGAAAGAACTCCAGCTCTATTTAGTCTCATACCGCTTGCTCAGAGGTGACCTGTGCCTGACATATAAGGCCATGTCAAACCCAGATTTGATGAATATGCTTCACCTCAAAAAAATCTAGATCCCTCAGAACCACAAGGGCGGGAGACTTAAACCTTGACACGGTTATAAATAGAACGTGCTGGAGGGACAGATTCATCACCCAGAGACTCCCTATGCTGTGGAACAAAATCCCGGTACATGTGAGGCAGAGCACCTCTCTGGCCTTGTTCAAGAGGAATCTTGACCAATGGATGGGAGATTGCAGATATACCCCAGGGATTACTTCAGTGTCACTGCTTGACAGAGGCACAGCAAAATGATAGGCATAGTTTTTATTCAAACTAAAGGGGTGGCAAAAGCCACATAACTATGGGCTAGGCTTATAAATGCCCTTGGGCAGATAGCCTAGTATGAACCTATGAACCTATGAACCTAAACCTAAAAGGTTCTGGGGGATGTGGGTGACCGAGAAATGGGGTTTGCTTTTTTGGGGTACTTTCTATAACAAGAGTGCTGTATCGAGGTGATAAGTACTGTAGGAGCAAATGCTTTGCTATACAGATAGAGAATAGTCTACTTGGGAGTCAAGTAGAGATAATTTATAGTTGTAGGATACACTAAATAGAACAGTAGTATACTTTGAGGAAGGTAGTTTTAAGGGAAAATTTGAAGAGTGGACTTTAGGTAGCCCTAATAGTTTAAATCTGATTAACCGGCGCTGCCCCCTAGTGTGCAACGGTAGCAGCTCCGCGCTAAATCGCGCTAAAGCGCGCTAACACGTGCTTTATAGCAGGGGGCTGGAAAAAACAGGAAATGACCCAAAATGGCTGACGAATTACTAGTTGCTGCTTCTAACCACTCCTCTGAGGACAAACAAGCAGCTCAGTACTCCCCACTCCCACTGGTGAGTAAAGAAACTACCTCTGGCCACACAAGAAAATGGAGGAACACAGAAACCAAATACAAAGCCCAGGGATCAGCAAAATCTGATCACTGGAACAACTAGCTAGGAAAGTTTAGGAAAGGAGAAATATTTTTTTGTTTTTTTTTTTGCAAACAGAAAAAAATGGAGTAAATGCTTTGTTTTCGACTAAATTGCTATCAAAGGCTGGTACACTTGAGTGTATTAGCCTGTTTGTTACTTTTAAGCAATACTTTAGCCCACAAGTGCAATCAACAATATAAGCTCACAAAAACAGGAAAATAAGGTAATAAAACAGTAATATAGGCACAAACAGTAGTCGAAAAGCTCAAAAGATCGAAAAATGCAAACTAAAAAGTTTAAAAAATACTTATGATCAAGAAAGTTGCTTTTTCTGCTCTCTGCTGGCTTAGGAACTCTGCAGGGGACCACGAGGAGCTATGCCTAGTTCTCTAATGCCAGAAAAGCCTGCCAAAGCGTGCTTTATAGCAGGGGGCTGGAAAAAACAGGAAATGACCCAAAATGGCCGACGAATTACTAGTTGCTGCTTCTAACCACTCCTCTGAGGACAAACAAGCAGCTCAGTACTCCCCACTCCCACTGGTGAGTAAAGAAACTACCTCTGGCCACAAAAGAAAATGGAGGAACACAGAAACCAAATACAAAGCCCAGGGATCAGCAAAATCTGATCACTGGAACAACTAGCTAGGAAAGTTTAGGAAAGGAGAAATATTTTTTGTTTTTTGTTTGCAAACAGACAGAAAAAATGCAGTAAATGCTTTGTTTTCGACTAAATTGCTATCAAAGGCTGGTACACTTGAGTGTATTAGCCTGTTTGTTACTTTTAAGCAATACTTTAGCCCACAAGTGCAATCAACAATATAAGCTCACAAAAACAGGAAAATAAGGTAATAAAACAGTAATATAGGCACAAACAGTACAATAACCTTTGTATGTCCGACATAGACACTGTTTCTGTCTTCATACTCTCAACTGTACAGCTTTTCGCAGAATGTCCAGATTTTTTACCTCATATTTTTGCTCCGTTTCTCATAAAATTGTGGTTTTCTGGCACGTTGTTGGTAAATCATTGAAGGTTGAAGTCCGGAAATAATGACAGACATTTGAGTTTCAAGCTTCATACCCTTCAGAAATTTCGTGCTAATGCAAAATCTGTTATTCTATCAATTTTCTAAGTTTGTAAGAGGAATATTTAAAGTGTCTCTATTTTTAGGTCTTTGCCCCCCCCCTTTATTTATGGCTTTGTCTCGATTTTTTGCTCTACGAGGTCGAGAAGTATGATCTTCGTTATTCTCTCTAAATGTTGTCTCGTCTTCTTTAATGAATCATTTTTCCTGCTGCCCCAGCAGTACATTCCAAATGTAGACTTTCAAATAGATCTGGATCAGACAGTGACCCATAAAGAAAGGAGAGGTCATCTCTAACTAACTACAAGAAACAGAATGTAATGTCATTTCTTGAAGCCTTTCTTAAAAGTTAAAATTTTCCACTTTTGAGATTTTTCTAGTATGGGTTTGTTGTCCCATTTGAAGTTCTTTCAGGTGCCTTCTTCTGTGGCTAAGAACGTCAGTAATATATTTAGGTATATCAGATCAGTGAAGTGTAAAGTGACACAAACATTTCTGTGGAATGGCTGTACATGTGTTTTAGATATAGATGAAATATAGAATATGCTTTCTTAACTGTGGTACAGACCCATTTTCAACATTTAAACAACATCCAGCATTGTTCCTAGATATTTAATGATAGTAACATTTTGTATGATTTGACCTTTTATTTTGTGATCATGTTTTATATCCTTCTGTTAAGTCCCACAATGCTACATTTATTGATATTATTAACAGGATAATTACTAGAGTGTACCTTGGAGAACTTCAGCAACTTCATTTGAATTAATTATGACATGCAGCCTGCAGCCATCAGTTTAGCTTGTGATGCATAGCCTGTTTTCTACTTTTTTGTCTGAGAAGAATATCCTTAAACAAAATTGTCCACAAGACTTAAAAGGACAAGACATGCATTTATTCAAACCAACACTGCTCCACATCTAGCATTGTTACGTTCCTTGTGTCATTATGGATACGGTCCATTATGTCTGTCTCTATGCTTATACATAAATGTGATGAGTCTAACATGATTTGGGTTTGATATGATCCCCACTTTGTAAATTAGTGTCACTGCAGCCTGTTACCAGAGGCTAGGGTTATGTCTACATGCTAGCATTGTATTTATTTCCTTGGTAATTGGCAATACCAACTGTATGAGTAAGTGATGCGTATAGCAGTAAAAGTACTCAACCAGTTGTTAAAGAGCCTTTCTTCACTGAATACAGTGTGGTACATTTGTTACTGCACCCATGCAGATTAATTTTGGTATGGATTACCTGATGGTGTGCACATTAGGGCTTAGGTAGGTGAAGATCCGAATTTTTCTCAAGGATCAAAAACGTCTTAAGGATTTAAACAATAGGTTATAGTATACTATAGACGCACATTTGTGTAACCACTGTAATGACTATAAATATTTGTCAACCTGATAGATTTTTTAACCAGCTAGTGGTGAAAAAATATGTGTATAGAAAATTGTGAGTTGTGCATTTTTGTGTTAGTCATGTGGGAGTGAAATTGCTTTTACATTGAAAAGGTTGGGAAGACCTTTACTGTTTATATAATAGAAAACCAGTATGATATCTGAAAAAACTTGCGTAATAATTTACCTTGGCATGTTAATGAAGTCTGTCGTGTCCATCACTGGTTCAGGTTTTTAGTTTTGGGGTTGTTCTTTCTGGTGTTCTAGCAGGGGTGCATGGTAGTCTACAATAAGTTAAAGAAGACAAATGGTGGAAAAGGATCGCTACATATAAAGACTCTAGTTCATAACCCAAGTGTTAGTAAGACTTTTTCTAGACTGGGTAGGAGTAGAAGCAAGTGGCAATTAAGCAATTGTATTTTATTGGGCATGCCTTTTTATATAATTGATGCTGTTTGTTTTAATAAGTGTTCGTAATGTGATTAAGTTTCTGTAATGAAATCTTACAGTTTAGTAGTATTTCAGTTACCATTGTTTGAATTTTGCTTTAATTCTTGTTTAATTTATTTTAGTGAAGCAGTGCATTTTTCTGGCCCAGTTTTGTTGGTTATGTCTTCACACATCATTTTGTTTCCCTAAACAGCCATGGAAAGAAACACATTTAATCAGGTTCATTCAAAGTTTGACAAATAAACTAGAGATTCGTATTTGATTGATGATTACTGTGATATGAAAATACATTTGTAATACATCTAAGCATAGACTATGAAAATGTACTCAATAAATATTTAATTCTAATCGTCTTTTGTGCTAATTGCTTAAAAAGTAAGTTAAGACTTGTTCACTTGGCTCCAAGCTTGAGCTGAGGCCTTCATTTTCCCCAAATGCATGAGCCAAATCACAGTGCAAGTTCTGGCTTGTGTAGGTCATAAATTTTGCAGCAGCTGTAGATTTCAGGCAATACATTGATAACGCTGTCAGAAACAAATAGTTTGAACCCAACTGGTTAGCCTAGCTTTACATTCCAAATGTTAACAGGGATGAAGACAATTAGAGCCAGGTAATAAATTCAGGCTGTGCTCACTTGCCAAGCTGGACTGGCCAATGTGTAGTAAAAGCTGTGATGCTGTTTAAAATTAGCCTCTATCTAATACATCACAGTCTAGAAAAGGCAATCCAACTACCTTCATTTAATGATTTCAGAAAGTATGCTTGGATGCAGATAGATGTGTCCTGATAAAAGAAAGTTGGTTGTTTTACTGACTGCAGAATATTTCCTGCTGTGCTGTGTGATGTCAGCCAGCTTGTTGCACCATGTTTTTTTTCCCTGTTGGAAGTAGTTTTTGTAAATTTATTGCTGGTCATTTGGTCAACAGTGAGCGGATATCTGATTTTCCAGCCTATCACATTTTTTTTTCAAATTGTTTCTTAAAGAGACAGGGATGTATGAATAAGTGTGGTTAACAAACATTTTACTTGATCTCAAAGTATATGACTTGTATAAAGAAGAGAAAAGTATTAAATGGCCCCAAACTTGCCATTGTATTATTTCTTCTCGATGATTAGTGAACGTTTATTGATCTCATAAGACTACCATATGACATATGTAGTTCCCTTTCGGGATTATTAACTCACAGGCAGTTTTTAGACAGGCAACACATTTAAAGAGTTTCCCTTTTGCTGAATTGTACTTTAATAGTTACTAGCTCTTAGTGTTTATTGAATATTCTTTGTACTATCTGGATAAATAAAAGTAGTTTATATTTGCTTTCTGGGTATGACACACTCAGCAAAAGTTAAGTTTGTTAAAAAGAAGAGAGCAGCCATGAGTACAGCCGTAATCACTGTGTGTTTTGCATTTAGTAAATTCACTCCTTGTTGACCAGTGACATGTTCTTATTAGGATTTGGAAATATGGAAGCATTATATCATTGTTAAAAATCTCAGTCACGGTAAAAGTTAGTCATGTTATTTTTATAGTGTTAACTTATAGCAACTAGTTACTTTTCTTAGAATTGCTTTGCACTTGCCATTTTTTACATATCAGGAACTATGTGTCAGTAATGTTCTGGAATTTTATTTAAAGTGTTCACTCCATATTTAAACATTTTGAATTTTGCATTGATACATGGAGAATATTATGTTAAGAAAGATGAATTCTTGTCACATGAATGAACTGTCACGTTAATAAATACAGAGGTAAACAACTAGATTTGAGAAATAAATTCGAAGACAATTCAACTAAATGAATGAATTCAATAATCGTTGCAGATTACAACTGCACTCTATAAATGAATATGTTCTAATAGTTTATGTTAAGGCAACTGATGAAAGACAAAATATACTTTGATCCCTACCACTAAAATCCGACCCTATTCTTCATAAGAGTATTTCATAAGATGCGAAAATTCAAGATAACAAGTTGACATGAAAAATGCAAGTATATATGGTCTACAAAGGTAAATATGTTTTTATGTTAATACAAGCCAGGTGGTCTAAAAAGCCTTATGTACTAGCCATGTACCTTAGGAAGTACAGCTGAAAGATTTATCTCTCATCTTCATGAGGGCCTTGCTAGTAATCCCTGGGGTAGTTATGTGGACTCATCCAATCATAAAAGCTTAAGTTTAAGGAGGCTGAAATGTTATACCATTTAGTATGCAAGGGAAGCTTGTTCTACAGGTACAGGATCTGTCAAAAAAGTCCTATGTTTATGTTTCAATGTACTGTAAGTTGATAGCTTTAGGAGTGAATATCTGACATTCATAAAAGGATGAAACATGCTTGGCAAGCAACATGTAGCAGGTAATATGCAATCAGTATGTTGTACTTTTCACTGACTATTGTGTAGATTATAAGGGGAGGGATCAGTGAACAATGGTCAGGTATTTGGGTTGGGTGGTTTGATAATATGCTTGTTTTGCACTGAGTAGCTGTTGTAGCTGATACCTCATGCATGTGCACAAAGTGTGTTTACATGCAGTTATATACTGATATCTCAGTGAGATGTTTATTAGGTGGCAAAGTGAATGGGTGGGAGGGTAGAGGTCTTGTAGCTACAGGTGAGTCAAGTAATGCCATTGTGGCAAGTGAAGCACCACTTAGCAAAAAGTTAATTGAAAAGGGCCTTACTGTACTGGGTTGTGGGAGCCGTTTGCTGAATCACAAATGGTAGACATTCCAGATATTACAGATTACATTGGGGAAGATACTTTTACTAGAGGAACCATGTGAAAATGGGGTCTATGTGAGCAAAGAATTAACAGACTGAGGCCTATAGCAATGAGTATACCATTTCAACAGTGATGGAATAATTGGATATTTGTTACAATAATATATAATAAGAGTCTGCAGTTCATGGGCAAACCCATGTACTGACTGAGTACATATCAGAACAGAGACCTGTGTGAGACTCAGTGATGTGTCATGCAGAGATGTTTCAAGGCTACTTTGTTGTCCTTTTCTAGGTTTGTTCTACTTTAGCATACTGGGCTGACTGGCCATTTGCGAGTGCACTGCTTGCACATAGGAGACCTGGAAAGCAAGACTGCCCTGGTGATAGTTAACCACGTAGCGTATAGTATCATGGACTGTTGATCCCTTCATTAAAGCACAAACTACTGGACAGTACTAAGAGGGATAGCTTTACTAAATAGATACAATTAGTTGCAAATACAACCCAAACAGACAAAATGAATTAACAATTTGAAGAGACACCATGCCATGGGTAGGATTTCAAAGTGTGTGGCATTTGCAGTGTTTTCATTTATTGAAAAGAGCATACTTTCATTTTTTTTTTACTTAACACTACAAAGCACCAAGCAATTTTTGAATCTCAGAGAGCCAGAACTGGAGGTTAGAAGAGACTATAGATATCATCATCTTTGCAACTTAGGGAGTACATTGGTGAGAAAATATTGTGTTTTTATTTTACTTGTTAGACCATATGACCAGATAGATACCTGCAAAAAGGATTAAGTATATTTTATTACATGCCTGATATAGTAGGAATATGGCAGGACAGTAGTGTCCTTGGACCTGGAAGATGTGTCTTTAGTAATTGTTTGGCTAGGTTGAGGATTTTCTAGCAACAGTTTATACATGGTGGTCAAAGCAGAGATCATTTTACATGAACATGACCAAGTTTCTAGGTCTGGCAGTTGGCTTAGAGGATTAAGGAGCTGTTAATCAGCTGTTTCCTGTGGTCCATTTGGTGCAAGGTCTGATTCCCTCAGTTTCCATTGTCTAACTACTGTATGTGACTCTGAGCAAGTCATCTAACCAGATTCCACTCCCAGGCTGAGTATGAAAAAGGTCTGTGGAGATCAATGATTTACTCCAGAAAATAAATACAAAACAAAAAAATAATGGCAGTATGAGTTTTGAGGGGGTTGAATTAATGGCAATTGTAATTGTGTTCCTGTTTCCTATTTTTTTTTTGCTTCAGTTTTTACTACCCAGTACTGACACCATGAAGTTTTACATGTAAGATCCGCTTGGGTAATATGGTTATATCTGAAAAAGGGCAGTATGGGAGGAAAATTCAGTCCACTTCCAAGACATGAGGGACACAAGAAGCCTATGGCAGGGGATACAGTAGCTCACGGGCTATAAGACCAAAACACCCCAATGTGATGATAGCTTGGAATTTCTAAATGAACTGAACACCGTCTTTGGCAGATTTGAGGAGAAAAACACCACCATACCTTCTAAAAAAACACTGACACAGAGGAGATAGTGCTCACCTTAAACTCTGAGGAGTTGAGACTTCAGTTTAAGAAAGTGAATCCTAGGAAGGCTGCTGGACAAGATAACATACTTGGCAAGGTGTTGAAGGGGTGTGCTGATCAGTTATGTCTGGTACTGACAGACATCTTCAGTTCATCCCTTGCTGTGGAGAAAGTTCCCTCATATTTCAAGGAAACAAGTATTGTCCTACTTCTGAAGAAACCCAACCCTACCTGCCTGAATGACTTAAGACTGGTCACATTATCCTCAAATGTCATGAAGTGCTTTGAGAGGATTGTGAAGAAACATCTATCTGTGGGTCTGCCTAAGTCCTTCAATCTACTCCAGTTTGCATACCAGGCAAATAGATCGACTGTGGACACGTTTTCAGTTGCACTACACCTTGCACTAAAACACATGAAAGGGAGGAACAACTGCGTAAGCTGTTGTACATTGACTTCAGTTCTGTGTTTATCATTGTGATACCAATACAACTGATGGATAACCTCATGAAACTTGGGATAAACAAGCAACTATGTAACTGGACTCTTGACTTTCTGATTGGTACAGTGGACATGCTCTGGAAACAATACCTCTCAACACATAGTCCTGAATACTGGTGTTTCCTAAGGTTGTGTGCTCAGCCCCTTGCTCTTCACCATCCTCATTCATGACTGCACTGCAAAGCATAACTCAAACCATATTATAAAATGCACTGATGATACCACAGTCATGGGTCACATTACTGATGGGAATGAGCATTACTACAGGGATGAGGTGAGCACTTTGATTGTCTGGTGTGACAGGAACAATCTGGACCTGAATGTTAATAAGACCAAAGAAATTATTATGGACTTCAGGAGAAAGGCAACAGTTCACCAACCACTCTATCAATGGTGAGGTAGTAGAGAAAGTCAAAACAACCAAGTTCCTGGGCCTTCACATCTCAGATGTCTCCTGGACTGTTAATACCAACCATATAGTCAAGAAGGTTCAACAGAGGCTTCACCTCCTGAGAAATATCAAAAAGACCAGGCTCCCACTGTCTGCTCTTGCCACTTTTTACAGAGGAGCTATCAAGCGCATCCTCACTAGCAACTTCATAACATGGTTCAGCAAATGCACAGTTGTTGAGAAGAAGAAATTACAGAGGGTGGTGAGGGTGACTGAGAAAATTTTGGGCACAAACCTCCCTTCTATTCAGGAGCTTTTCTTAACAAGAACAAGAAAGCGAACATACAAAACACTAGCTGATTCGACCCACTCTGCCCACAAGTGGTTCTCACGTCTTGCGTCTGGAAGGAGGAGCTGCAGCTTCTGCTGTAGGACTACCAGATTCAGGAACAGTTTGTATCCTACAGCTGTGAGACTTATTAACTTGGACACCAACCATAATACCTGATACACAGAAGCCTCTTGTTTTTTCATTTAATCTTGCTGCTCTGAGCAATTACCCACAGTTTTAGTACTATGCGATATGACGGCTATACTGAGTCACGTCTAAGGTTAACAAGTGCAATACGGTAACTTAGCAGCTGCTATTCACTAGTCTCTATTTATTCTCTATCTTAATGGTGAAGGGGTTTGGTGATGGGCATTTATTTATTATTTACCATTGGATAATGGGTATTGAGTGTGTTTATAGGTTCATAGGTTCATAGTTAGGTACTAGGCTATCTGCCCGAGGGCATTTATAAGCCTAGCCAGAGTGTGTCGGCTTTTACTGCCCCATTGATTAATTAACTGATCCTCTGTCAAGCAGAGCCAATGAAGTGATCCCAGGGGTGTATTTTCTGTTACCCATCCACTTGTCAAGGTTTCTCTTGAAGAGTGTTAGTGATGGGCTCTGCCTGATGTAGTTTGGAAGTTTGTTCCAAAGCATGGGGAGTCTCTGTGACAGGAATCTATCCCTCCAGCATTTTCTATTTATTGTTGCGGCGAGGTTTAGCTCACTAGAGCACGTGGCTCACAGTGACTTGGATTTCTTTAGGTGGAGCATGTCCATCAATTCTGAGTTGGACATGGCTTTGTAAGTCAGGGAGAGTTCACCTCTGAGTAAGCGATATGCCACTGAGTAGAGCTGGAGTTTTTTCAGTCATGCTGCATAGGACATATGTTTGAGGCCAGTAATTCTCTTGGTGAGGTACTTTTGTGGTCTTTCTAGCTGTTGGAAGTGTCTTGTGAGGTACATCCCAAATGGGGCATTGTACTCTATGATGGGTCTAATGAGTGACGAGTAGAGGAGCACTATAACCTCTTTATTTCTAGATGTGAACCCTTTAGTAATTAGATGGGCCACAAAGAAGGATTTCCTAACTACTTTGGCAATATGATTGTCATAGGAGAGATTACTATCTACCTGGGCCCCCAGATCTCTTATTACCTCTTCTGTTTTAAGGGGGCTGCCACCTGTGTGGTAATTCATGGGTGTATTGTTTTTCCCAAATGGGATGACTATGCATTTTTTGGCATTTAGCTTGAAGCCATGACTTTGACACCAGGTGTCCGTCTCAGTAACGCCCTTTTGGAGGATGTCCATGTCAGCTGGAGAGTCAGTTATGGCTCCCATTTTGCAGTCATTGGTGAACTTGGTTAGCCATAGTCCTACTGTGTTTGCCTGTACTTCTGAGAAGTATATGCCGAGCAGTAGGGGTCCCAGGACTGAGCCTTGCAGGACACCACTTGTGACTGGTTTAGAGCTGGACCTGGAGCCCGCTATTCTTACTGTGTGAGTTCTGTCTGTAAGCCAGTTGGCAACCCATCTCATGATGTAGGGGTTTATGTTCAGGCTGGTGAGTTTTTCTGTAATACCCGAGTGGGAAATGGAGTCGAAAGCCTTGGTGAGGTCAAGGTAGGCTGTGTGAACCACCTTTCCCTCATCTATGGCCTTGGTGACTCTCGAAGAAGTCAACCAGGTTTAGTAGGCATGATCTTCCCTTAACAAAGCCGAACTGGGTGGGGTCAAGTGTTTGTAGGTTGCCAATGTCTTTGTTAATGAGTTCCATGATGATGCGCTCCATAGCCTTGCAGACCAGGCTAGTCAGGCTTATGGGGCGATAGTTACCAAGGTCAGTTGTGGCTCCTCCTTTGTGGAGAGGAATAACTGTTGCTGTGCGCCATTCTATGGGCATGTAGCCTGAGGTTGAACAGAGTGTTTATGTGGGGGGTTAGTTTGTTCTGTAGTTCATGCAAGACGCAGCCTGGGACACCATCTGGTACCACTGACACTGTGTTTTTGGCTTTTGAAAGGGCTGTTTTCACCTGTGCGTCTGTGATTTTTGGGACACTACACTTTTTCGGTATTGTTGTGGGCCCTTTTGGAGATGAGAGAGGGGTGAAGTTTGCACTGACTATCTACTAGGATGTTGGCAATATCAGTAGGTTCAGTATATTTTGTGCTATTTTGCACTAGTTCAGTGCATGTCTGTGAGCTGCCGCTTAGATTCATAACATAGCTAAAAAAGGTTTTGTGGTCATCTTTTGAATACTTGGCTATTTTTCTTTTAAAGTTAGCCTTGGATGATTTCATGAGGGACCTTAGTTTCTTATTGATACTGATCAGGGATGTCTTTCCTTCTTGGGATTTGCTTTTTTTCTGAACTAGTTTCCTCCTTCTATTGTATTGCCTGTTTATGGCAGGGGTCCACCAAACTGGTTTCCTTCTCTTTGAGGAATGAGTCTTGGTTTTGCTAGGGATGGCATGATCCATGCATCCTTGTAGGTGCTCATAGAGTGCATTTGTAAAGGTTTCTGCATCTTGGGCAGCGTTATCCTTTAGCATGGGGGCTGTGACACCCACCATCTCTGTCTTAAGTAAGGTGAAGTTTGCTTTAGAAAAGTTTTTTACTGTGGTTTCCTTAGTTAGGGTGGTGATGGGGTGTGGACATCCAGAGTGATTAATTTATGGTCTGATTTAACCAGTGACGGGTTGACCTCCGGTGTGGAACACCTGTCGCCCATGTTGGTGATGACCAGGCCCAATATGTTTTCACCTGTGGTAGGGGAGTTTACCAGCTGATTCACAGCATTTGAGTTGATGAGTTCTAGGAAGCACTGGGCCTGGGAGTTTGTACTCGAGTAGTTTTCCCAGTGAATGGTAGGGTAATTGAAATCGCCCAATATCAGGGTGTTCGGTAGGACCTTCATATTTTCCAGTGTCTCCAGAAAGGCAGAGTGGTGATCCTGGGTCATGGAGGGTGATCTGTAGCAGGCCACAATTTGCATTACAAATTTACCCAATGTTAGTTGCACATGGATGATCTCAGAGGTATCTTGCTGCGCCACTAACCTGGAGATGTAGGTATACTTGATGAATATGGATACACCCCCTCCTTTTGTGTTTCAGTCCGTGTTATGTTGCTGAAATGTGTGATATGAGTTGTAGCCCGGTAGTGCTGGGGTGCTCTCTGGAGCCTTGAACCAGGTTTCAATTACTGCATAGATGTTGATGTTCTCCATACTGAGGAGTGCTTCAAGTGCGTGCATTTTGATATTTAAACTCCTGGCATTGAGTAGCATAACCCTCAGTTTTTTGTTAATTGTGCTGTTATGGAGGTGGGTTTGACTTTTGAGCCTTGCATAAAAAAGGCAATATGGGGGCAGCAAGAGCCTTGGCCAGTATTTGAATGCCTAGGGGCTTGTCGAGCATGTTGTCCCAGGCTGACAGACACTGGATCCCCTTTGAATGACACCAGAAGCTTAGCCAATTGTTGAAATTGATCATTTTTTCTTTATACTGAAGTATTATTCTTGGTGAGGGCAGGATGCTACTCAGGGTCAGGGTCATACCAGCCTGGGCTACATGATCAGAGAGCTCTTCCATGTCTCTTTTCATGTAGTCCAGGGAAGTACGTCTCAGGTCATTCACACCAACATGAACAATGACAGAGTCATATTTGTACTTGTTCTGGAGTAACCTGAGTGCTTTTGTTATGTGGCAGATTCTGGCTCCCGACAGGCAGCTAACAGTAACCTTCTGCTTGTCCAGCCTAGTGAGTGGGACGTCAGTGTGTCTGACTATAGAGTCACCTATTACTAGTGTGTTAGGTATGATATTTCGCCGTAAGGGCTGTGATTGTGTGGCACCTGATTTTGTGTTTTATGTGTTGCCTGGTTTGTGATGGGAGGTGCAGGTTATTTGGGTGCCTGCTTTGGAGGTCTATGATGCTTTTGCAGGTTTTTATTTAGAGCCTCTGAGTATGATTTTGTGCATTTATGTGTATTTTTTGCCAGTGTTGTTTTAGTAGGTCTGTGTGTGGCTGGAGGTGTGGTGCAAGTGTTAACCTTCTTTTCTTGACTGTCTGTTCCAGTCTTGGGTGGAGACAGCTTAGCTTCCAGTTTGGCTGTATAATTGCATCTCTCACATATGTTAGTGTTTTGTGGTAGGAGGAGAGGGTTGTCTGTGTACATGAGGCAGTTGTAACATTGCCTCAGGATACCCAGATTCACCAGCTGGACTGGAGAGTACACCTGAAATTGCCCTTTGGTCATGCCTGAATAGTAGAATGAGCTGATTAGTCGCTTGGTTGGTGAGGGGTGAATAAAGAGCTTTGCCCTGCTGGGCAATCAGTGTTAGGGTATATTAGTGCTTGCTATTAGGTCTGAGCAAGTGCTGTGCTGTAGGATGCATTTTGAGTGCTTAGGTTGAGAGTTAGACTAGTTTCAAGGGAACAACTGAAGAGGAGACTTAGTGGAACCGGGAATAATTTAACCATAGCTAACCGGCACTTATGTAATGTGAACTACCTCTTGCATGTCATACGTGTTGTTATTTTCATTCTTATGTTATTCTCCGATACCGCTGTATCTGTGCTATTTGAATTGCATTTCTCTCATGAGCTGACATTTATAATTTTGTTTAGACTGCATTTGTGTGGTCCTAAATAACAATAAAGGTTCTTTGAATTTTAACTTGAATTTATAATCCTGAATGTCGACGATCTCCCTAAGTTTGCTTCAGATGTTAATTCCTCTTCTATGAAGGTACTGAAGAAAAAACTCAAACAGGCTTAGTCTCCATAATAACTCAGCTTTAATTTATGATAAGCACTTTCGTACACTAAATTGACTTCATCAGATCAACTTCTCAGTAACAGCTTTAACCCAAGGAACACTAATATGTAAATACGAAGCACAAAACATCATACATCATGACTGACAGATCCTCGCCTACAAGTAAAAGCTAACCTAGTATAACACAAGCCATTTTTTTACAATCCAAACTTAAATAAGAAACAGAAAGAGTACTAATAAAAGAAAGTCCAGATAAACTGAAGTGCATAACTAGTAATTAACTCCTAGTCTGTCTCAAGACAGGAGCAAGGTGTCACAAAACCCTTTCACTACAGGTTATTTAACACCAAGGTGACAACAAGATTCTTCCAAAGGTAGTGACGAACTAAAAAAAGTCAGAGAGATGATGTGAAAAAGTGTGTGTGCATGTATATTTGTGTATATGTGTTGTTTGTGTGTATGTGTGTGTGTTCTTTATATCACATAATTTCCAAGGTTACTATAGTAGGTGCTGTTTTCTTGATTCATGTGCCTGTTGTCACACACACACACACACACACACACACACACACACACACACACACACACACACACACACACACACATACAATCTTCTTTTTCCATGGGTTAAAGCTGTCATTGAAAAGCTGATATGATGAAGTCCAGTTGGTGGTTGAAAGCGCTTATTGTAAATTAAAGCCAAGTTATTCTGGTAACTAAGCTTGCTTTGAGTTTTTTCTTCAGTACCTTCACAGAAGAGGAATTCACATCTGAAGTTTTGAACTGTTTATTACAATTGCTTAATACTGTAATGTTCAAGTGTTTTTACTCTTCATTTTTCATAAATAACAAGGAAGTGAAGCCAGTTCTCTACCTTAATGTATCTCCTTGCATCTCTGTTGTTGTGTTTGTACTTTTTTGACCTGTGACTCACTTTTTGTGATGTACAGGGTTCCTGGATGTGAGCAGATTTACCAGAGCTGTTGGTGATCTGTGCCATTAGAATGTGATCCAAAGAGACTCCACTATGTCATCAGTCCTAATTGAGCAATTTCTTGCTGTAGCCAGTCTGCTAATGAATAAATTATATTAGGGTTTGTATTTCCTGGGTCAGCCAATTTATAAATAATGTTACAGAGAGAAATAGTGTTGAAAGGATTTGGTAAGTCCAGCTAGGCAGTATGTACTGATTTGTCTCCATACAATGACTATGTTTCTCTTTCCAAAAAGTCAACCAGGTCAGGTAGGCAGGATCTCCCCTTCACTAAGCAAAACTGGTTTAGGCTGATAGAATTTTAAGCTGCCAATATCTTTGTTTATAGATTTCATGAAGATACATTCCATTACTACATTTTCCCCCAAATTTCTCTCTCATGAAAAAAATAAGTTCCCTCTCTTGAAAATACAACCATTTATGTCACTTCTTATAGTAAATTAACAGGGATGATAGTAGATGGTAATCTTAAATGTGATCTGCATATATAAAATTGCATAAGAAAAATTCATCAAAAGCTAAAGGTACTTTGTAAAGCCAAAAACTTTCTCACCAATGCAACTAAAACTACACTTGCCATTTATTATCTCCTCCCTACACTTCTTTATGGCACTCCCATCTTACTAAACTTCAGGCATCACAAAAATCAAAACATGAACAATGCTTTAGTTTTTTAATTTGCAGCAAATACCCCTTTCAGAACCCACCATTGTATAGCACTAAAAAGCCTAAATTGGTTAAAACTACCCTATCAATTAACATATACACAGCTTCTGACCACCTATAAAATTATCCATAATCCATTTGCTTGACCAGCATTAAATAATATTCTACACAACTATATTCCTAGTTGGTCATTATGATCCAGTGACCAAAAACTCCCATCTGTCCACAAACCTATGTAATTTGTTGGGCGTTGTCTGTACTCATGTCATGTTGCTAAGGTTGGGAACTCCTTACCTGTATCCATCAGGTCAATACCCTCCCTCCCATCCTTCAAAACTATTCTGAAAGACTTCCTAGCCAAAAACTGGCTCTGTTTTTGCTTGACATCAGGATAGGCTATATCCCTAAATGTGAACTAATACCTGTTCATACCTCACACCTCCTTACTCTTCCTTCTTCACTCACTTCCTTACTTCTATCAGTTTCTCTTCCATGGCTTACTCTCTATACAAGTCTGTTTTTCTCTCACTTATTATTGCAATTCCGGTTTGTATTATATTAATTTACCTTTACTATCTCTACAAACTGGCTAAAATTTCACTAAATATTAAATCATTGCCATATAACTTGTATCTATTCTTAACCAATGTTTTCATATCATGTCTAATTTTGTATAATTATTTAAACTGTAGTTGTTTTTTTATTATGTAAAACTATTTCTTAAAATGTTTTGTAATACTTTCGAGTTTTTGTCCCCAAGTCTCCACTGAAAATTGGCTCCTATCCAGTCAGATATTCCCAGTAATCAAATGTTAATAAATAAATAAATTAATAAAAAAAAATTACTTTAGAAATGAAAGTGGTAATGCTAATTGGGCTATAGTTCTCTGAGGCAATGGTTGTTCCACCCTTATTTAGGGGTACCACAATACCTTTTCTCTAGCCTTTGGGTACATAACTAGGGGAAAAAGTGAGGTTAAATTGGTTAACAATGGAGTGTCCAAACTGCACAACCATAGAGAGAAAATATAAAAGTATAGGGGAAGAACCAAACACTCCTTCACATGAAGGCTTCAGATGGGCTTGCCCCTACTATTTTGCACTGTTTACAGAACTATTAAGGGGCTGCTTTGCACCAGTTAAGTTTGATACCTGCTGCTTTTTGCAGTTCTTGTTTTCTTGTTTATGTTCATTGAAACTGAATTGCATTGTAACATTTGGTTGTGTTTAACCTACAGGTGTATAAATTTGAAATTGGCTTATATCCTGGCTTGTTTGTTTGTTTCTTCTAGTGAAAACTCAGCTACCCTCCCCTTACTAAGTGGAGATTTTTTCTAAAATGAATTGATTTTTTAAATCTTGATGATCTGTGAAGTATTTGCATTGGAGATTTACTATATAACTGAATGTTTTGCATTTGGCTTTGTATGTTATTTCAACAAAAATGTTTGTAAGGGATGAAGAGTTCTACGGTCTGTATTTGGAGTGCCCAAGTTAAAACTTCTTTACCAGTACATTAGTGTATATCCACACGATACAATAAGACTTGTTTCAGGTTGTTGTCATTATTTGTATCCCTTTCTAGGATTCCATCTTGGGTGAGACTTCATTTTTCAGTTTCAGTTGACTTTTAAGCCATTTTACATGTTTGTATTTTTCTGTGGTGTTTGGATAACTTTTACACAGAGGCTATCTTTCTGGATTAGTTTCAAAATAATTTACCTTACAATTTTGTTACCTTATATTTAATTATTATGTCTGGAAGTTGAGCGTCTTCAGGCAGTAAGACAATGATGTCTTATTGTTTAATCGTGTTGTTGGGCAGGTCATAAAGAGGCAGCCTCTCATTGGTGCTGTATCATTTTTATCTGCTAAGTATTCTTCTCTGGACCTTTCACCATTGTAGCATATTTGTTATCTTGAGTTGGTGTAGGCCTGGGTACCTTATATAACCCATTATAAGGATTCATAAGCTAGGGTGCACTGAGTACTGTTTTGTTTTCTAAGAGCTTGTCTTGGAATGAAGGCTCACTCTGACTTTTGATCATTTTGTCTACAATGTGAGGTACCCAGAGCTGCTGAACATAGGGTACCTAACATACCCCTTATTCCATATATGCCACTATATACATCCAAGGCCCAGCATCAGAAAACATTGGAATTATCTCAGATTTTTCACATGATACTGGATTTCCACACACAAGAAAAAGTGGCTGAACAAAAATACTTGGCTGACTGCAGTGAATCCTGGTATGTGTGTAATTCATCAGCCCAGGTGGATAAAATTGACGTTGATATCTACTTCAAAGCAGAGGTGCTGAGGGTGCAAGTTCTCAGAGGTCATGCCAAAACTTTTCAGTATGTAAAGGCATTCCTTTAAGAATACAAGACTTCCTCTTAGATTTATTACTAATTCATACTAACTTGCTGGTTGTGGAGGATTATGTTAAGTGGTACAGTGGTCTGCTCATGAGTCTATCCAAGGAATTCTATTGAATTATGAGTAGAATTTGGACATATTCAGGTAGTAGTTTATCATAAGAGGGATGTATAACTTTTGGTGTTCCACCTGGGTGTAAGAGTCTTTGCCATGGTCATGGTACTGCTGTCTCGGTCTGACCACTCCTTGATTCTGTTTGCATTATAACTTTCTTATATATGCCCAGCTGACTTTAGTGTTGTGGCATACATACACCTAGGTAATTTTGATGATTATTCTGAGTCCTTTTCTGTACCAGATTGTACTGGATATCAGCACACGAGTCTACTCAGGTGGTTATAGCCTATAATAAGTCTGTGGCAATTTGTCTTGATTGGTCACCTACATTTACCATGATATTCCTTTGCAAGTTTACATGAGCCATGGTCCAGTCAACAGATCTTTTAAATAAGAAGGAGCAGGTGAAGGCTGGAATGGTGATGAAAACAAACTATCCTTATGGGATCCAGTCTTAAACTAGAAGACATATATATATGTACTCTTGCCTAAGGTGATTTGAGATGCATCTAACTGGTGCACCCCCTTTTTGTTTTGAGAGGTGGACAAGCTGTGCCTCCCAACCTGTGTTATCCTAAAAGATTTTATTTGCTCACATTGTAAGATTACTGTTCAGTTCCTTATTGTTAGGACTCCCTCTACAAACCTAGAGATGTTTTCTCATGGATTCAGTGAAATTGATGTGGCTCTAATTTGAAAGTTTTTAAGCTGGTCTTCTTCTTCTTTCAGCTTTTCCCGGTTAGGGGTCGCCACAGCGGATCACCTGTCCACTCATGATCGGCAGTGGAGTTTTATGGTGTCAAGTTGCCAGCCCGGTGCCCAACCTTCCAAGAAGGCACACACACACACACACACACACACACACACACACACACACACACACACACACACACACACACACACACACACACACACCTAGGGCCAATTTAGAATGTCCAATCCACCTACAGCATGTCTTTGGGATGTGGGAGGAAACCGGGGCACCTGGAGGAAACCCACGTGACCACAGGGAGGACATGCAGACTCTGCACAGAAGGCACCCCAGCCAAGGATCAAATTGGAGAACCTCTTGCTGTGAGGTGTATTGGTGTGAATTCCAACAAGCTACTTAGAGCTTGTGATCTTTCCTTTTGATACCACATTTACACACAACTCATTCTGTTTAAAGTTGTTTCCAGCTAATGGCATTCTGTCTTGTCTAAAGGTTTTGGTAAAGTAACTCCTGAGCAGACACTTACACATGCATGCACGCACACACGCATGCACTTACGCCGACACACATTGTTCACAAGAAGACCTTACCTGTACCTCCCCCTTTTCAAAAATATCTGACTCCAAAATCCCACTATAACAAAATATTTATTTGTTTATATTTGTAACTGTGAATGTCGTGCTGGAAAGTTCCATTTACAGTGGAATCTTGGGGTGTAGATTTCCAAAAACATAAAAGGTAACAACAATAATAATAATAGTAATAATGCAGAGTATTATGATCAGGTGGTGAGAGAGGACATGCAGGTGGTTGGTGTGACAGAGCAAGATGCAGAGGACAGGAAGAAATGGAAACAGATGATCCATTGTGGTGACCCCTAACGGGAACAGCAGAAAGAAGATGATGATTATGGTCAGGTCTTTAATCACAAACAGTTTGTTATGTGTTTGTGACATGGATGTTAAAAAATTGACTTCAAGGACTGAGTGAAGTGAAGCTAAAGAGATGAATCCTGATATTGATGCTGAGAATACATAACATAGAGGATTATGATCATGTCAATGATTGTAACCTGCATGTAATGCACAGAGTGTGGTGATTATGCTCTAATATACAGAGAAAGGCAAATCAGTGTGAGACCCAATGTTAACAAATGTTAAGTAATCTCTGCTTAACTTGTTAAGTTTGGATCTTGTCCTAGACAGCAGCAGAATAAAAAGCAGATTTGTTTCTCCCTGCTGTCAATACCTGTAACATGTCCCTGACTTCTGGCTTTAAACTTAGACTGTAACTAGAATAACAGGATGTGTTCGCCTGCATTTTCCAAAGGATGTGAAGTCTGAACCTTGGATGTATGTCATTATTTAGTGACTTCAATCCTCAGAAATTTGTCAAAAAACTAAAGATTTTCTGAGGCTCAGACCAAATATATGAGTAAAAATCTAGACTTTCTGCAAAAATCTGGACAGCTGAAAGTAATGGCAAAGTAAGTATACACATAAAAGACTGTTACACTATCTTTCTGACAGCACTCGCTAAGTGCTTTATGGCTTTGAAAGTCAGTAAAATCCTTAGTACTTTTTTACCCCTGTAACTAGTAGTACATGGAGCAGATGAAGCTATATATACTACAAAACATTAACATTGGGTCTCTGATCCTTACCCTTTATTATGTGTTAGTAGAACATGGAGCAGATGAAGCTATATATACTACAAAACATTAAGATTGGGTCTCTGATCCTTACCCTTTATTATGTGTTAGTAGTACATGGAGCAGATGAAGCTATATATACTACAAAACATTAACATTGGGTCTCTGATCCTTACCCTTTATTATGTGTTAGTAGTACATGGAGCAGATGAAGCTATATATACTACAAAACATTAACATTGGGTCTCTGATCCTTACCCTTTATTGTGTGTTAGTAGTACATGGAGCAGATGAAGCTATATATACTACAAAACATTAACATTGGGTCTCCGATCCTTACCCTTTATTATGTGTTAGTAGTACATGGAGCAGATGAAGCTATATATACTACAAAACATTAACATTGGGTCTCTGATCCTTACCCTTTATTATGTGTTAGTAGTACATGGAGCAGATGAAGATATATACTACAAAACATTAACATTGGGTCTCTGATCCTTACCCTTTATTATGTGTTAGTAGTACATGGAGCAGATGAAGCTATATATACTACAAAACATTAACATTGGGTCTCCGATCCTTACCCTTTATTATGTGTTAGTAGTACATGGAGCAGATGAAGCTATATATACTACAAAACATTAACATTGGGTCTCTGATCCTTACCCTTTATTATGTGTTAGTAGTACATGGAGCAGATGAAGCTATATATACTACAAAACATTAACATTGGGTCTCTGATCCTTACCCTTTATTATGTGTTAGTAGTACATGGAGCAGATGAAGCTATATATACTACAAAACATTAACATTGGGTCTCCGATCCTTACCCTTTATTATGTGTTAGTAGTACATGGAGCAGATGAAGCTATATATACTACAAAACATTAACATTGGGTCTCCGATCCTTACCCTTTATTATGTGTTAGTAGTACATGGAGCAGATGAAGCTATATATACTACAAAACATTAACATTGGGTCTCCGATCCTTACCCTTTATTATGTGTTAGTAGTACATGGAGCAGATGAAGCTATATATACTACAAAACATTAACATTGGGTCTCCGATCCTTACCCTTTATTATGTGTTAGTAGTACATGGAGCAGATGAAGCTATATATACTACAAAACATTAACATTGGGTCTCTGATCCTTACCCTTTATTATGTGTTAGTAATACATGGAGCAGATGAAGCTATATATACTACAAAACATTAACATTGGGTCTCTGATCCTTACCCTTTATTATGTGTTAGTAGTACATGGAGCAGATGAAGCTATATATACTACAAAACATTAACATTGGGTCTCTGATCCTTACCCTTTATTATGTGTTAGTAGTACATGGAGCAGATGAAGCTATATATACTACAAAACATTAACATTGGGTCTCTGATCCTTACCCTTTATTATGTGTTAGTAGTACATGGAGCAGATGAAGCTATATATACTACAAAACATTAACATTGGGTCTCTGATCCTTACCCTTTATTATGTGTTAGTAGTACATGGAGCAGATGAAGCTATATATACTACAAAACATTAACATTGGGTCTCTGATCCTTACCCTTTATTATGTGTTAGTAGTACATGGAGCAGATGAAGCTATATATACTACAAAACATTAACATTGGGTCTCTGATCCTTACCCTTTATTATGTGTTAGTAGTACATGGAGCAGATGAAGCTATATATACTACAAAACATTAACATTGGGTCTCTGATCCTTACCCTTTATTATGTGTTAGTAGTACATGGAGCAGATGAAGCTATATATACTACAAAACATTAACATTGGGTCTCGATCCTTACCCTTTATTATGTGTTAGTAGTACATGGAGCAGATGAAGCTATATATACTACAAAACATTAACATTGGGTCTCCGATCCTTACCCTTTATTGTGTGTTAGTAGTACATGGAGCAGATGAAGCTATATATACTACAAAACATTAACATTGGGTCTCTGATCCTTACCCTTTATTATGTGTTAGTAGTACATGGAGCAGATGAAGCTATATATACTACAAAACATTAACATTGGGTCTCTGATCCTTACCCTTTATTATGTGTTAGTAGTACATGGAGCAGATGAAGCTATATATACTACAAAACATTAACATTGGGTCTCCGATCCTTACCCTTTATTATGTGTTAGTAGTACATGGAGCAGATGAAGCTATATATACTACAAAACATTAACATTGGGTCTCCGATCCTTACCCTTTATTATGTGTTAGTAGTACATGGAGCAGATGAAGCTATATATACTACAAAAACATTAACATTGGGTCTCCGATCCTTACCCTTTATTATGTGTTAGTAGTACATGGAGCAGATGAAGCTATATATACTACAAAACATTAACATTGGGTCTCTGATCCTTACCCTTTATTGTGTGTTAGTAGTACATGGAGCAGATG
The DNA here is from genome assembly GCF_019279795.1 of Protopterus annectens. NCBI lineage: Eukaryota > Metazoa > Chordata > Ceratodontiformes > Protopteridae > Protopterus > Protopterus annectens. The sequence goes on along the minus strand of NC_056734.1, from coordinate 235,629,537 downwards.
AAGCTATATATACTACAAAACATTAACATTGGGTCTCCGATCCTTACCCTTTATTATGTGTTAGTAGTACATGGAGCAGATGAAGCTATATATACTGCAAAAACATTAACATTGGGTCTCCGATCCTTACCCTTTATTATGTGTTAGTAGTACATGGAGCAGATGAAGCTATATATACTACAAAACATTAACATTGGGTCTCTGATCCTTACCCTTTATTATGTGTTAGTAGTACATGGAGCAGATGAAGCTATATATACTACAAAAACATTAACATTGGGTCTCTGATCCTTACCCTTTATTGTGTGTTGACATGGATGCCAAGATTCACCTTTCAAGCTTCGCTTGAGAGGTGAATTTCTTGGCATTTTGAATACATACTCAACAGGTTATGGTTGGCAACCCGATAATATTTCTCTATATTATGTGCTCAAGACAGAGACACCAAGAAATTCAACTCAAGCATGAAGCATTATAATACAAATTAGTAAGGCTTAAATTAGAAATTTTAAAAATAATAAAACAGCAGTAAACATTGCAACAAAGAGAAATGTGTTAATAAAAATATCAAAAAGTTGTCAAAGTATATAAGCACTGACATAAAAAACTGATTGGAAGGTTATTATGTATCAACATCATGACACATTTGAAGAATTATAAAGTTAATATGTGTCAACATCATTGCACTGTATGACTGAGTATAAAGATCTAAATTTTTCAGTGCTATAGCAGCTTTTATGTCCGTTACACATCCATATTTTTGAAGATGTTCTGAAAGTAGGGATTTGTATTCATTTCTGTTAGATATGCTTTATATATTAGGTGTGAGGCTATTCCAGAGTTTATTAATAAATGTACATATACATTTTGCATCCCCATATTATGTTTAGCTTTGGAATGCTAATAATATGGGGAGATGATAATATGAAAACATGATAACCTTTAAAGGAGTTAACATTTTATTATTTGTGAATTGAACCATCAGCTGATTAATCTTTTTTTTGCCCATTTTAATCAGTGTCACATGTAAATGGGATTCTAACAAATTCCAGCAATCACTGTCATCTCATGTAACCTGTATATTTCTTATTAATTAATTTGGCCATACATACTGGAGGAAGGACATTAATTTTACAGAGAGCAATGCAAGAACTTCTATTCGAGTGTTGTTGACACCATGATAGGGCTAGAGCTGATGTTGCACCTAATGCTTATGGGAAACAACATTTGCCCAGATGTGTTAGGTGCTGTAATCATAGACATACATTTTAACATATATTTTCTGTGTTAACATTTAGGAATATTAAGAAAATGGCTCTAGCAGCTTGCAATTGGTATTTTAAATGACATACAACAAATCAGCATATATCCTTCAATAAAGAATAAAGAAGAAAAAATATATAAATGTGCTTAAAATAACTTTACCAACTTAAAAAATCGTCACAAGAATGTGCTACTGATTGAAGGTGGATGTAGTAAAGTTTGTGCTTCTTGCATTTCCTGCTATGAATAGTGTACTCTATGGGAGTTTAAAGAATGGATGTGTAACCTTATCAAAGTCTTCTGCTGATTACTGTGTATGTTGCTAGTAGTTAAAAGTCATTAGATTTCAATGGAGCAGAAGGTTTAAGGCCTTTACTCTTGAATCAGACCCACGGGATTCGATTTTCCTGCAACAAAGTCTGTCAAGTTGAATATTTCACAAGACTGACAGGCACAGTTTATTATTTTCTCTGAGGTAATCAGATGATGTTTCACCAGAGACATATGCTTAAGTTATCTGGTGGAGTAGATAAACAGTGGATAACTGCATTGGCAAGACTGGTCTATTCAGTCATGAGAATTAAGAGTTTGTGGTTTATATTTCAACATCTGCCTCTTACTCACTCCGTCTCCTTCAGCAAAACACCTTGTCTCTTTGCTTAGTCATATACTTACATAGTGTGGAAAAAAATGTCTCACTGGAAAGGAAACATTTTTTCAAGAATTTAACTGGAAAATAATGAAAAATAAGGGGTCCCATTGTTGCGTCATGCTCAGGAACTGCAAGCCTCAGAATTGTAAGAATGTAAGTGAAATTGCAAAAAAAAATCTGTATATGAAGTCTGAAATTTCTGTATCTCAGAGAATTCCCATTTTAGGGTATTCCTGTGCATAGCATATATAAGCAACAGGGGTCTGGGGTTGTGCAAAAACAGTTCTAATGTGTGACAGAGACTTTTGCAGCCCACTCTTCTTATTTATGTATGTATATTCATACAACCAATTTAGACAGGGGCAATAATGCCTTTCTAGACTGCCAATATACCAGAAGAGTCATTCCCAGAATGTATCCAAGCTATGAAGAAGTAAACTAGTCTACAGTCTGTCATATGTAGAATGTGCATTGAAAAAATGTGTTATCTTCATTAAAGCAGGTTAAACAATCATAACTGACATTATTTATTTAATTATTTTAGTTTGCGCTCAGAAATGGTCTTTGGGTTGAGACTGTTTTCAGAGGACACTCAGAAAAGAAAGTTCAAATACATATAAATAGGAAGAAATACATAAATAAAAAATAAGAAACAAACAAATAAGAAATAAAAACTAGTAATTAAGAAAAAAAATATCTACATAAATATAAATGCATGTAATAAAAAAGGCTAAAACATGATCTATTTATACACATTAAAATGTGAAGTCTGTATTTTTAGTTTACGATCAGAAATGGTCTTTAGGCTGAGACCATTTTCAGAGGGCACTCAGAAAATAAAGTTTGAATGCATATAAACATGAAGAAATAAATAAATAAAAAATAAGAAACAAATACAAAATAAAACAGTATATGAAAAAAAATATCTACATAAATAAATATAAATGCATGTAATAAAAAAGGCTGATCTATTTATACACATTAACATGTGGAGTCGGCATAAGGACATACACATGACATCACTATGCAAACAGGTATATAAATAAGTTGCATATACTCAAAAAAACACAAAATGAAGGTATCCAAAAGTGCAAGTAGCATACATTATCAAAACCTATTTAGACAGACAATGCATGGTCTGTGCAGAATGCTTTCACATCAAAGCTACAATGATCAAAATCATTAAAACTGATGCCCAAAACTCAGAACACTGAAAAACAAAAATTTTAAAAACCTAATCCCCAAAACTCAAAACACTGAAAAACAAAACTTTTACTTTTTTTTCTTACAGAGAAGAAGCTACAGTGTACACTTTGATATGGACACAGACCTGCCAGACTCCCAGCTTGTATATACGCTATGTGCAATGTAATATAGGCAGTACATAATGTGCAGTATGATCTACAATATACAGAATGCAAAGTGACATAATCAGCATGTTATATATAGTAAGACATGTGGTACTTTTCTGAGACATGTCCTATGTGATATGAAATGTTCCATACACTATCTAGAGTATACCATGTATGTGATCTGTAGTATACAGTCTGTGGTATAACATGTTTTGCTTTTCATGCTTCCTATACTATGTGATGTACACTCTCAGTAGTATAACATGTTCATCACACAACTTCTTGCTATATGCACAGCATGTGTGATATGCCATGTAGAGTACACCATGTGTGATACAGCATGTGCAGTATGCCATGTGCAGTATACCAAGTGCTGCACAGCATAAATAGAATGCCATATACAGCATAACATGTGTGATGTATACCATGTATTCCACAACATGTACACCAATATGCAGCTTACCATGTGTGGCCGAGCATATGTAATTTGACATATACAGTACACCATGTGTGGTACAGCATGCATGGACCAGCATGTTCCATATGTCATGTGCAGTATACCATTGACAGTAAACCATGATCAATACTTCACAAGGGGTACAGTGTGTGTAAATTGTGCCCCCTGCATTATGCTGTGCGAAGTATACCAGAAATATGATCACTCATGTTCTTCACATGGAAAAGAACATTTTATTATTTGGTATTATACGTCTGACATTTTATGTAGGGATGCACAAGCCAGTGCATTTCTTTGTGCTGGTTGCAAGCACAGATAAATGAGGAGGGTTGTGTCAGGAAAGGCATCTGGCATAAAACTTCACCAAAACATTTCATGCAGATACCAAGAAAAATTTTTATACCAGATCAGTCGAGGCCCGGGTTAACAATGACCACCACCAGTACTGTTAGCCTACAGGGTGCTGGCGGAAATTGGGCTACTGTTGGCCGAAGGAGGAGAAGAGGCGGAAGACATGGCCAAAGGCAGGAAGAGAAGAGAAAGGTTAGGACTGTGGTAGTGATGGTCGGAACATTGAATGTTGGCAGTATGACTGCTATAGGGAGAGAGCTAGCTGATATGATGGACAGAAGGAAGGTTGGTATATTGTTTGTACAAGAGACCAGATGGAAGGGGAGTAAGGCTAGGTGTATCGGAGGTGGTTTCAATTTGTTTTATCATGGTGTGGATGGGAGGAGAAATGGCGTAGGAGTTATTCTGAAGGAACAGTATGCTGAGAGTGTTTTGGAGGTGAAAAGAGTGCCGGATAGAGTGATGTTTATGAAGCTGGAAATTGATGGTGTAATAATGAATGTTGTTAGTGCATATGCTCCACAAGTTGGGTGTGTAATGGATGAGAAAGAAAAATTTTGGAGTGTATTGGATGAAGTGGTGATGACTGTACCCAAGGGTGAGAGAGTGGTGATTGGAGCAGATTTCAATGGGCATGTTGGTGAAGGGAACAGAGGGGATGAGGAAGTGATGGGTAGGTATAGTGTTAAACAAAGGAATGCAGAAGGTCAGATGGTAGTGGATTTTGCGAAAAGGATGGACATGGCTGCGATGAATACATATTTTAACAAGAGGGAGGAGCATAGGGTGACATACAAGAGTGGAGGAAGATGCACACAGGTGGATTATATCTTATGTAGGAGGGCCAGTTTGAAGGAGACTGGAGACTGTAAAGTGGTGACTGGGGAAAGTGTAGTTAGGCAGCATAGGATGGTGGTTTGTAGGATGACACTGGTGATCAAGAAGAGGAGGAGGAGTGTGAGGGCAGCACCAAGGATCAAGTGGTGGAAATTGAAAAAGGGTAATTGTGAGGTGGAGTTCAGGGATGAGTTAAGGCAGGCACTGGGTGGCAGTGAAGAGTTACCAAATAGCTGGGTAACTACAGCAGAGCTAGTAAGGGAGATGGCTAGAAAGGTGCTTGGTATGACATCTGGACAGAGGAAGGACGACAAGGATACATGGTGGTGGAATGAGGAAGTACAGGAGAGTATACAGAGAAAGAGGTTGGCAAAAAAGAAGTGGGATTGTCAGAGAAATGAAGAAAGTAGACAAGAGTATAAGGAGATGAGGTGCATGGCAAAGAGAGAGGGGTGAAGGCTAAGGATAAGGCATATGAAGAGTTGTATGAAAGGTTGGACACTAAGGAGGGAGAAAAGGACCTGTACTGATTGGCTAGACAGAGGGACTGAGCTAGGAAAGATGTGCAGCAGGTAAAGGTGATAAAGGATAATAAGGGAAACATACTCACAAGTGAGGAGAGTGTGTTGAGGAGATGGAAAGAGTACTTTGAGGGGTTGATGAATGAAGAGAATGAGAGGGAGAGAAGGTTGGATGATGTAGGGATAGTGAATCATGAAGTGCAGTGGATTAGCAAGTAGGAAGTAAGGATAGCTATAAAGAGGATGAAGAACGGAAAGGCTGTTGGTCCAGATGACATACCTGTGGAAGCATGGAGGTGTTTAGGTGAAATGGCAGTGGAGTTTTTAACCAGATTGTTTAATGAAATCTTGGAAAGTGAGAGGATACCTGAGGAATGTAAAAAAAATGTTTTGGTACAGATTTTTAAGAATAAGGGTGATGTGCAGAGCTGTAGTAACTACAAAGGGATTAAATTGATCAGTCACAGCATGAAGTTATGGGAAAGAGTAGTGGAAGCAAGGTTAAGAAGGGAGGTGATGATTAGTGATCAGCAGTATGGTTTCATGCCAGGAAAGAGCACTACAGATGCGATCTTTGCTCTGAGAGTTTTGATAGAGAAGTACAGAGAATGTCGGAAGGAGTTGCATTGTATTTTTGTAGACTTAGAGAAAGCATATGACAGGGTGCCTAGAGAGGAGTTGTGGTATTGTATGAGGTAGTCAGGAGTGTCAGAAAAGTATGTAAGAGTGGTACAGGATATGTACAAGGGTAGTGTGACAGCGGTGAGGTCTGCAGTGGGAGTGACGGATGCGTTTAAGGTGGAGGTGGGGTTACATCAAGGATCAGCTCTGAGCCCTTTCTTATTTGCAATGGTGATGGACAGGTTGACAGACGAGATCAGACAGGAGTCCCTGTGGACTATGATGTTTGTAGATGACATTGTGATCTGTAGTGAGAGTAGGGAACAGGTGGAGGAGACCCTGGAGAGATGGAGATATGCTCTAGAGAGAAGGGGAATGAAGGTCAGCAGGACAAAGACAGAATATATGTGTGTGAATGAGAGGAAGGATAGAGGAATGGTGAGGATGCAAGGAGTAGAGGTGGCGAAGGTGGATGAGTTTAAATACTTGGGGTCAATAGTTCAGCGTAACGGTGAGTGTGTAAGAGGGGTGAAGAAGAGAGTACAGGCAGGATGGAGTGGGTGGAGAAGAGTGTCAGGAGTGATTTGTGACAGACGAGTACCTGTAAGAGTGAAAGGGAAGGTCTACATGAGGGTAGTGAGACCAGCTATGATATATGGGTTGGAGACAGTGACACTGACAAAAAGGCAGGGGTTTGAGCTGGATGTGGCAGAATTAAAGATGTTAAGATTTGCACTGGGTGTGACGAGGGTGGACAGGATTAGGAATAAGTATATTAGAGGGTCAGCCCAGGTTGGAAGGTTTGGAGACAAAGCCAGAGAGGCACGATTACATTGGTTTGGACATGTGCTGAGGAAGGATGCTGAGTATACTGGAAAAAAGATGCTAAGGATGAAGCTACCAGGTAACAGGAAAAGAGGAAGGCCTAAGATAAGATTTATGGATGTGGTGAGAGAGGACATGCAGGTGGTTGGTGTGACAGAGCAAGATGCAGAGGACAGGAAGAAATGGAAACAGGTTATCTGCTGTGGCGACCCCTAACGGGAACAGCCGAAAGAAGATGATGATTGTGTAGGCCACTGTACATAATTGCTGTATTCATCTTTGTGAAAATGAGTCAAAAAAGTATAAAATAATTTCAGTAAAAAAAATTTAAGTCATAAAATAATAAATGTATCATATTGTCAGTGTAGCTTTATAATTTAATTTCCTATAATCAGTCAAAGAAACTGACATAGCTGTTCAAACAGACACTGGTAGATATCAAACCTTTTCAGAAGGATAACAAAAAATTAGAATAACAGAGTTCTGGAAAACAAAGAAGCAGGGAATGTCAAATCTCATACTGCTGAGAAAGCCTGCTCCCCTTACGCTATGTCAGACTATATACTATTACATCTCCAGGTGCACCTTGTTGGATAAAGTCAGTTAAGTGAAAATGTCACCCTCTTTATAAGTTATCTAATTGCTCATATATTTCCTACACTATAACTTGATGCAGGACGTCTCTTCCATAAACATTTTTGAAGAAAATGTTTGAAATGCATTATCATATTACTGCATCCATTTCCTGTTTGCCTCCCACTGTCTTTTCTCAGCTTCTTCACTATATAGCTCTAATGACTATAGCACCGTCCAGGCCCACTGTGTTGCTTGCCACTGAAATGTTAATTGTTTGATCTTTTATGGTAAACATCAGATTAAAAAATCAGATAAACACTGCAATGTATATTTTTTTCTGTAATTCTGCATAAATTAAGACATTTTCAGTTCAGATGTATTTAAGATGCTTTCTTGAATTTCGCATTATAACTCTAATCCGAAGATAATTTCACAGCCCTTTGCTACATCAGTTTATAGACACGAACTGATCTGTTATCTGTACTCATTACACAATCTCATTCCCATGTATGTCGTAAAATAGGGCTATAATATTGCCATACAAATATATTGAAGATGAGCAGAAGTAACAATTTCACTCTGGTAACAGTATTATTATTACATTATGTTTGGCTTGGTTTTATATTTTGCATCTGATGTTCAGATCAACAGTTTCCACAGAATAAATTAAAGTTATGTTTTTTTCAGTAATCATAAATCAGATAACCAAATTGATCCACAACGGACCCTTTTTTGCCACAACCTAGACCACAAAGGTAATGAGAAGCTTAACATAAGGGTGAACAGTTTAGATTAGCCAATCAAATAGCATGTTCCTGGATGGTCAGGAAAACTGAAAGAACCAGAAAAGAAACATATCAGCTCAAAGAAAGCACACATGGCTCTGTATTGTCAAAAACTAGAGGTCAGATATAAAGGGTGTACTCTGTAACTGTGAAGCAGAACCTTAGCAATGAGATGCTAAACTATGGTTTGCCAGCTTTGGCCCTGTGCATGCATCAACATATTTATACAGTTTAGCCAAGCTATAAAACATCATCCCTATTCCCTGTATGTAAATGATAAATGTCTATATGAAAAGTAAGCTACAATTGCTGTATGATTACTGATCATCATCATATTTTTGCAAAACTGCATCGCAGAAAACCTGTATTATTTTACATGACTAAGCTGATAACTATGATCGCCCCTTATTTTACCCCTCTGTCATTATCCTGCATGCTTTAGTCTTCAGCATTTGCATAAATTGGAAGCAGTAGGAATAAATTGCTACCAAATAACAGGGTTCACATCAATGCTCAATTCTTTTGTCACACTTAGCCAACATTCTAGTTATTATATTTTGTACTGCAGCAGACAAGACCTACCACTGACTGCACCTACCCTGTCATTTATATTTGAGTTCACCAGCCACAGTAATTCAAATGCTCAATGCATTGAGAAAAAAATAATAATATGAATAGCACTGTTACTGGCCAGTGATGTGAATCTTTTATGACATAAAACAGAACTGAATTACCGAAGCAATGCTGTGACTAGCTCCAGCAGCAGAATCCCCCTGAAAATATCAGAGGTACTGTCAATCTCATTTCAAAGTGTACTGCAATGAAATAGCTACGGTTGTCAACCTGATGATGACATCTGTCCAGGTGTTATAAAGACGAACTGGTACATGGAAATGTGAAGAGGTACAGAATACTTTTCTGCCACTTCCCAGGCTGTAAGTCTAAGACATTACAGACAGCAGAAGACTGTTTGCATTACATACAGATCAAATGCAAACAGCATATTTCAGTACCTCCCTGGGCTTTCATTTCAATTTCAGTATAGAAAACAAAAAAAATTAAAGACAAATTTTTTTTAATACGACAGTTGTACATACACAATTAGACAAAGTCCTACTGTACTGCAGTCTTTGAATGCACTGCATCATTTGTATGTGTAAGTGTACACCAGAATTAAGTGCTAGTATAGTCTGAACACCAGTGTCTTTTCAAAGCTTAACATTGATGTTGTTCCTTCGGCTTTTCCCGGTTAGAGGTCACCCCAGTGGAACTCTGGTCCGCTAATGATTGGCAGTAGATTTTTACCGTGCTGAGGTGCCAGCCTGATGCCTAACCTTCAACAAAGACATGCCCATTTATGCATGTCTTTCGAATGCCACAGAAGGTGCTCCAGCCAAGAATCAAACGGGAGAACCTCTTGCTGTGAGGCGACAACGTCACTGCTGCACCACAGCGGCTTATACTAAAGCTTAACACTGATGTACTTTATGCTAATTTTTTCATTAAAAATTATTCTACAATTCTGTGATACTATAACAATTTTTCATCAAACACATAGCCATACCTGCTTCTGATTATAAATATATGAAGTTTGAGTTTCATTTTATTTTATTTTGTTAGGACCATATCTTACTCACTAAATCAAAATATTTAATTTTCACTGTATTATAACAAAAAAGGCATCTTGGTTCAGTGATGTATGGTCTGTTTTTCCCTTTCATTAAAGTAACCAACTATACTTTTGCAGTCCTTAAAAATGTACTGTTATGCAGCTCTGTCACCAGGGAGCTTCAGTTTTACTTTTTCAAAAAGCATAATAATAATTTTGCATCCCACTATTACAAAAGGTTTTATGAGAATTAAAGACGTCCGGCAAATTGACATATGTTAACCTGAAACTGGATGAGGATAATTTATGTTTCACTTCTGGAAACTACTGCTACAAGAAAACAGATGTTTTCAATCCTAGAATTGTGTGGCCTCCTGTATAAACATTGGTGGATACTTTCTGGCATTCAGTATACTACAGTTCTTGTTTTCCTGCCATATGAGATTGTTCTGGTATGGTGTTTAAAATACAAAAATACCTCAGAAAGTTAAAGCTCAAAAAGTTTATAAGATAACTTAGTCTTAGCAGTCTTAAAATGACAGTATCCTTCATTAAATTAGCAAGTTTGTGACTTTTTAATGATCCTGATAGATGCAATAGCATGTTATGGGTATGTGAAATGTTCTACAGTCTGAAAGTTCAAGGGGTGTGTTGCGCTTTAAAATATACCCACTACAGCATCTGTCTTGTCACATTTAGGAGGAATGGCATTTGTTTGCACAACTGTTAAGCATATTAAGCATTACTATTTTAATCCAATTAATTACAGGACTTATTTTATGGAAAGGTACTTTTTAAATCTATCTTATTGCTATTTACAGAATGTTCTAGTTTTGCATATCTAGCGTAATTATTACAGATTAATCATTTTATCGACAGTCACAGACAAAAACAATACACAATTTGTATTCTTAATTATGCAACATAAGCACATCTCTATAAGGAGAATATATAAGATATTACTGGGTTTTGATTTAAGCCATTCCACATTCATTATACTGGAGCAAAACCATGGACTGCCAAAGACAGCAACCATCACATAGATAGTCATAAGTGAATGTCTTAAAGGATGCATATGTTTGTATATGCCTTTTAATCTACATATCAATAATGTTAGCAGTGTTCTAGCCTATATAGCTTATTGGCCAGCAAATTTAATGGTAGTGTAGTCTGGTTCTGGCCACATGGGTGTAGCCAGGCATATGCAACGCATGCCACGGAGTACGCTTTTTTCTTGTGCAATGAGATACACTAGTATTAAAAATGTTATCATTATCTGTGATCAAATATTTTGTTAAATATCTATTTTGGGTTGATGGAGACTACATTTGTGGGGATGTGAGGCTAAAATCTAGGAAGTGGCATACATTTCCAAAAATACTGAGCTCACCACTGACTGATTATTATAGTCTCTGAGCCAGTAGCTTTAGAATTAGAATCAGAATCACATTTATTGGCCAAGTATGCAAGTGTACAATGAATTTGACTGGTTTCAGTGACTTTCCAAGTATGAATTACATAAATGACATACATACAACTATTAAGAACCAGACAAACGACATACACGCAACTATTAAGAACAAGACAAAAAAGTAAATATACACATACATATACATGCAAGGTGCAAAGTAAAACTCAGTGCAGGAAGTACTGAAATAAACTCTGAAAGAAACAAGTTTTAACAATATGTAAACAATACTACAGAATCATCAGGGGCTTGGGAAAAAGAATACCCCAACCTAATAAGCTGAGTTAACCATTTATGGACTTGATGGCTTGTGGGAAAAAAAAACTGTTCTTATATCTGCTTGTTTTGATTCATATTAATCTATAATGCCTGGCTAATGGTAATAGTTCAAAAAGATGGTGGCCTGGATGTGAAGGGTCAGTGATGATCTTCCCTGCCCTTTTCATGACTCTGGAATAGTATAGGTCCTGCAAGGAGGGAAAACTAGCACCAATGATATTTTTGGCATACCTGACTATTCGATGTAACCTATTTTTGTCATGATTAGACAAAGATCCAAACCACACTGTTATGGATGAGCTGAGAACAGACTCAATGATTGCTGTATAGAACTGAATCAACAGTTCCTGTGGGAGGTTGAACTTCCTCAGCTGTCGCAGAAAGTACATTTGCTGTTGTGCCTTTTTTATGATGGATGCTACATTGGTCTCCCATTTCAAGTCCTGGGAGATTATAGATCCCAAAAACTTGAAGGATTCCACAACTGACACAGCAGTGTTAAATATAAAGAGGTGGGATAATATTGTAGTACCACTCTTAAAATCCACTGTCATCTCCAGAGTTTTAAGAGTGTTCAGTTCCAGATTATTCTGACTACACCAAAGGGCCAGCTGCTCAACCTTCCATCTCAATGCAGACTCATCACCATTCCTGATGAGCCTGATGATAGCTGTATTATTTGCTTCTTTAGTAAGTTTAACGGAGATGCAGTCATTAGTGTAGAGGTGTAGAGGGAGAAAAGCAGTGAGGATAGCACACATCCCTGAGGGGGGGGGGGTACCTGTATTGATCGTGCAATAGCTAGATGTAAATTTCCCCAGTTTCACCTGCTATTTCCTATTGATTAGAAAATCGGTGATCCATTGACAGGTGGAAGCAGGAGCGGAAAGCTGGCAGAGTTTCAAGTGAAGAAGTTCTGGAATTATTGTATTAAATACAGAGCTGAAGTCCGCAAACAGAATATTTGCATATGTCCCTGGGTTGTCAAGATGTTGCAAGATATAGTGCAAGCCCATATTAACTGTATCATCCACTGACTAGTTCTCTTGATAAGCAAACTGAAGGGGGTCCAGTGAGGGAGCTGTAATATCCTTAAAGTGAGCTAACACCACCCTTTCAAAAGTCTTCATGATCATTGATGTCAAAACAACAGGCCTGTAGTCATTCAGTCCTGTTATAGTGGACATTTTAGGCACTGGAATGATTGTGGCTTGTTTGAAACATAAGGAAACTTCACACAGCTCTAATGATTTATTAAAAATCCAAGTAAAAACAGGAGCCAGCTGATCAAAACACATTTTTAAACAGGAGGGTGAAACCCCATCTGGATTCGCAGCATTCTTAATTTGCTGTCTTTTAAAAAAATTATACACATCCTCCTCAGAGATAATTAATGCAGACTGAATGTGAGAATGTGTGGAGGAGAGAGTCATATAAGTCTGAACCCTGACACGGCTGTGGGACATTAGTCATTGTAGCCCATAAGCAGTGGCAGCTACCCAAGAATCCTTGTCAGCAATCACATCGATCATTGACAATGTCTCTCAGGTAAGCTTTCTTATTTATGTAACTGCCACATAATACTACCAAGTTGTAGTTCAGCTTTGAAGTTCCAGTGATGTGCTTGTGCTACGCAGTATTTAATTTCATTTAAAGACAATTGTTTTCACTTTTTTGTAACTCTAATGGTCAAGGTGTAAGATACTTGTTAAAGCAATGTACAGACTTTAAATATGTATGCTAAAGTTAGTGTCACCAACCAGTGTGTGCCATTCAATGTCTTATGTCATTAGAGAGGTAGTGAAGACTTCATCAGGCAGTGTATGCATGTGGTGCCATATGGCATTAGAGAGAAAGAGTATGATGTCACCAAGTAGTATATGTCAAACAGTACCCGAGGCAGTGTATGCCATTCATTGCCACAGGACATTAGAGACAGAGCACCAGGTAGTGTGTGCCATGCTGTGCGATATGGTATTAGATAGATAGAGTACACATTACAAGACAATGCATGCCATACAGTATCATATGGTATTAGAAAGATAGAGTGCACATTACCAGACAATGCATATCATTAGGTCATTAGAAGGATAGAGAGCACTTCACCAGGCAGTGTGCGCCATGCAATGTCATATGGCATTAGAGAGGATGATAACAAAGGAGCAGACAATGCATGCCATGAAATGTCACAGGACATTAGAGACAGAGCACCAGGTAGTGTGTGCCATGCTGTGCGATATGGTATTAGATAGATAGAGTACACATTACAAGACAATGCATGCCATACAGTATCATATGGTATTAGAAAGATAGAGTGCACATTACCAGACAATGCATATCATTAGGTCATTAGAAGGATAGAGAGCACTTCACCAGGCAGTGTGCTCCATGCAATGTCATATGGCATTAGAGAGGATGATAACAAAGGAGCAGACAATGCATGCCATGAAATGTCACAGGACATTAAAGAGACTGAGTACACATCACCGGGTGGTGTATGCTATGCAATGCCTTAGGACAGGGGTGTCAAACTCAAATACACAGTGGGCCAAAATTAAAAACTTGAACAAAGTCGCGGGCCATCCTTGATGTTTATTGAAAAAATGTTTACAATTGAGGAAGTTTTCCTTCTCATCAGATAAAATGATGAACCTTTTCATACAGAAACAAACTTAAGTTTTGCTTAAATATTGAATCTGGAACAAGCAAAGCTTAATACTATAGTATAGTATAAACACATGTGAAATCAAATGTCAAATACAGGACACATCGGTGGCATTCATTTCTTAAATAAAATTTTAAAAAAATCTTACGCCTCTTTCTCTATTTGCAGCCTTCTGAGTTAAATTTCAATGATGACCTTTTTTCAAAGGCTAACAATAATAATAATTTCCTTCAATGAAAATCCAATTATTCAAGTCCATGCCTTGGAGTAGCAAGGAAAATTGCATAAAGATAACATTCATTCAAGCTCAGTTTGCTACACTCTGATCTACTCTGATGCACACTGGTCCAAGCCAGATACCTGGCATCTCTTCTTGGATGCTAGTTCATCAATGTTTGGGGTCAGGCTCTGAGCTGAGGAAATCCTCAGGATTGAGTGAAGGTGTCCATCAGTGAGACTACTCCTGTGTGATGTTTTGTTCATCTTCATCGAGGAGAATAGTTGCTCACACAGATATGCTGTGCTGCCGAATATAGAGAGCATTTGAGCAGCTTGGGTACGGAGAAGGGGCATTGTGTCAGGGATGTAACGTGGAAACTGTGCAGTGCTTACAGCGTCATACTTTGACTTCAGCGTGTCATTACACTGGAGTTCAGTCAGCTCTATTTGGGGGTTAGTTGGTGCGCTTTCCACATCAACTGCAAATGGATTACTAAGCAGTTCAAACCTACATTTCTGGGCATCAAAGTCAGCAAATTGCTGGGTAAACTCAGCGCTGAGTACACCGAGTTTTTCAGCAAACTGTGCACTTGGGAACATGATGGTAGAGATCTGTGTTTTTATGGTTTGGCAGCAAGAAAAACGGCCCAGGTTTCCTTGCAGCATCTTAGTCTCCCACAGGCACAATTTTGTTTTAAAAGCCCTCACTGCAACATACATGTCTGTGATGACATGGCCCCACCCCTGAAGCTGCAGATTCAGCACATTGAGATGGCTTGTGATGTCACAGAGAAATGCCAGCTCAGACAGAAACTCTTTATCCCGGAGCTTTGCTGTGTCTTTCCCTTTGCTTCTAGAAACTGACAAATTTCCTCATGCAGCTCGAAACATCTGTTCAGTATTTTTCCTCTGCTTAGCCATCTCACCTCTGTGTGATATGGCACGTCTGCGTATTCCGAACAACACTCCTCCAGAAAGACTTGAACTGATGGTGATTCAAACCTTTAGCTCTTACACAGTTAACTACATAACATCTTCCATCTTCAGGGCTTTGCCACATAACGACTCCTGGTGTATGATACAGTTCTCTTCCTGCATCTTCTCCTGAATCCTGGATACCAATCCACTCTTTTGACCACGCATTGCGGGCGCACCATCTGCCATTAGTCCACAAGTTTATCCCAAAGTAGCATCATTGAGTTATACATTTGGAAACCTCTTCAAAGATTTATTTTGCTGTGGTTGTGCCATGCATTGATTTTAATCCCAAAAGTTCCTCCGTAATGCACAGATTTGAGTCCACTCCATGGATGAAGACTGACAGCTAGGCAGTATCAGATGTGTCACTGCTCTCATCCACAGCAAGGGAGAATGCAATGAAGTCTTTTCCCTTTTCCATCAGCTGTTCATGTAGATTTGTGG